>NW_028141353.1:0-69874 GCF_030444845.1 Prenolepis imparis | reverse complement strand
AATAGTCATTTCTGTAAATATCTCTAGCAAGTCCGAAATCACCGATTTTGACAATACGATTCTCACGATCTCTCGCAGACACTAAACAATTTCGGCACGCGAGATCTCTATGCACAAAGCGCAGCTCTTCTAAATAGCAACAGCCTCGCGCAACATCTTCGCACATAGCGAGCAAGTCTTGTAGACGCAAAGCGTGTAAATCAGAAAGTTGTAATATTCGACACTCTCTCAAATATTTTAGCAGATCAGTTTCCATTAATTCCAACACGAGTAATGGAGAATCCTCGTCTAAGCAAACAGCTAATAATCTTAACACATGTTCGTGTCTAAAGTGACTCATAAGCTTAGCTTCTTGCAAGAATTTCTTTTTTTCTTCGACAGAAGCACACTTTTCTAACATTTTTATGGCAACGGATGTCTCTGATCCCGGTTCTTCTAAATCCTTGACATTCCCTTGATACACCTGCAAAATATTGAAAATTAATGTAACTTTTATTAAACAAGAAAAGATAATTTAATTTTATATAACATTATACATATATATTTTAATTTATTTTAAATAATTCAACGAAAAAAAATTAAGTGCATATGTATGTCTCATAAAAATTAATGTATTACTAATACTTTTAAAAAGTTGATTTATATATCCGAAAAAATTGTATTCCCATCTTAAGTATATGCCACTTATCATTATAATAACTTCCACTAAAATAAGCGCCAAAAGGATCCTCTTAATTTAGGAGGAAAATTCTCTAAAGAGATATTCTTAACATGCAAGAATATATACTTAATGAGATGTTTTTCTATCCGTGTATTATTAAAATTATTAATCGATATAACAAAAAACAGTCTTACAAATGGACATTTGTTACTTATTACATGTATATTTAAATGTTACACATATAATTGAATATATGTTTTATGTGTTTGACATAGTTAAATACACATTTTTGCTTATTATGTTATTATTTTTAATATTAATTGTAAACTTATAAATTTATTATAAATTTAAATAATTTTATTTTATTAATTTTTATTTTAAATTTTTATTAATTTATTACATTTATTTATCGCGGCGCTGAAGTTGCAAAAGAAATTGAAAATATATTCTCAATTTAAAAAATGGAAATATTCTTATCTATTAAGAGGACTTATTAATGCATTTCAAGAAAACAATTTTTTCGGTGTAACATTTACTAAGAAATGTGTATTTCTTATTTCTACATTTAAACATTAATGACTTAAAATATGACGTTACGAAAATTTTACCAATCCGAATGCGCCGCTGCCAAGGAGTTTCGTTAGTGTGATTTGCTCACGTTTGATTTTAGTCAGCATAAATTTATTTGGATTATATTGCAACGCAGGACTGTATAGCGCATTATGCTGAAAGTTTCCGATAAGTACCTCATGTAGAATCCTAGTCAAAACTTGCTCGTTATCTTCTTTGCGTTGTCGGTATACTGTTATAAAGTTATAATATATTTAAATAATATTATGCAGTGCAAATTTTAAATTTTGCTCTTATAACAAATAAGTTAATGTTTTTTTGAAAAATCTCTCCACTTATTACATTAATCATAATTTGTAACTAAAAAAATGTGTATCAAATACTAACAACAATAAATAAAGTAGCAGATGCAGATTACAATAACGATAGCAACAATGCTTAACATCAATGTTAGATTATATTGCGTAGCTCGATTTACCAAATCATCACCTTTGTTACATAAAAATATAGTTTTAATTTTCTTGTCTTATTTGAATATTTCTACTTATAATTTTATCATTAAAAATATTTAATTCTTAAAATTCTGTAATACATTTATATGCATGTCAAATACACAGATCATATTAAAATATCTACATATTATCATATTTGCTTACCAAGTGTTTGAAAAATAAATCTTTCATCAGATGGCCATGTAAAGTTCTCGTACTCAGGATATGTCAGTATCAAACGAAACTTGTATAAAGTTGCCGGTAGCAAGTTTTCTATATAATACGTTACTGTCTTATTATTCGTCTCAAAATTATCTGCCATTTGCCACTTTTGCATCACATCATTTTTGTATTCCAGTACGTAATGGCTCGTCAAATTAACGCTAGGAATCCATGAAATATTCATATTGTTTATGCTAACTTCGCTCAAAGTTATATTGTTCGGTTCCGAGTACGTGTACACGGTTGTGCTCAAACTGTCATTATAGAGATTGGTGTAGTTGGCTGGATACACACGTACATATACTAAGTATTTCTGTTCTGGTAGCAACGATTGGATTATTGTAGAAAATTTGATGTCTACTTTATTATTAATAAATGGCTTTTCTATCGGTTGCGTACTGTTCACCGAGTTAATTGTTTCCCAATATACTCTATAAGTTACTGTCGCACAATTCAGTTTCGTGGGTAGCATCCAATAAACTGCCGCTATAGTCGGCGTCAGAACCTGAACGTTCACATTTTCTGGTGCATTGAGTTTGCTTTCGTTAGTTCTTAGTATGACTTCCGATCGGAATTGCAGGTCCATCGAAAATTGATCAAAGTAAAAATTGCTCACAGCTAGCTTCAGCTTGTATTTTGTAAACGGTGTTAAATTCTGAATTTCATAATGCCGCTCGTATGTCTGCATATAGAATTCATCGAACTTGTTACTAAGGTTATTATTCAAACAGCTTACGTAGATGATATATTTAGGAGTTGGTATGTTGTTTTTGCATTTGTGCTTGCGAGTCGATTCTGTCGTATTAAATTTCAAAATAATACTGTTCGCTGTTATTTTTATTATTGTAATATTATAAATTTTTTCATCAGGTATAAGGCATTCCTTCCGAGGATATGGTTGTAAGAAGGATGATTTACCAACGATATTAGGGGATTAAAGTAATCCGTGATGTTTATTATTTGCACGTGTTTAGATGCGTTTTTTTCACTGTCGACAAGTGCATACTTCTTTTTTAAAATATAAATATGAGAAATGCGTTCATTTTTATTAAGTTTAATTATATAAATGTTTGTTTCATCAATTATAAAATATTGCAGAAACTCCGTGCCAATTGCAGCGATTGAAATTGAATTACATTTATTTATTTTAATGTTCGCCACAAATAATTCGTGTTTATATAGCCAGTATATTATTGGCTCCTCTGTATTTGTGATGTCAAGCTCTCTTTGATAATACAATTCTAAAAATTCTAGATTGTATGGACAAAAGGTCATATCGTATTTTAAAAAAGATTGCACATTTCTTCCGTCAAGATCCGATTTCATTATTACATACTGTATAGGTGACTCTGCATCAAACATTTCTATCCAGTATAAAAATCTGGAAAATATATATATTATTATATATGTGTATTATAAAACATAATTTTAAACGTGAAGTTAAATAAAATAATAAGCTTAAGTTATAACAATTTTATGATAATTAATGATTTTATGATTCTTTATATCTTCATTACAAAATCATAGTATATTATTGCAAAATTAGAAAATAATATAAATTCTTAAGTGAAAGACACAAAAGTTTTTATTTTTTCAAGTGAATAAAAGTTAAAGTACCCCATAGACGGTTGTACAGTAAAATGAAAATAATTTTCACTGCTCAAAATTTTATCATATTTGATTATGCTATTTTGCCACATTGTTAAGTCCAGCTTTATAATGGATTTCCCTGAGACGTCATATTCCATCCGATATAGATTTCTTCCTATCCAATCGATGCACAGAGTGTGTGTATTTTTTTTTAAACTAGTTATTTTCGTAATATTATTTTTATTCATATCCCCTATCATTAACTCTCGTAGTATATAATCATGCTCATCCAATTGGATCCAATAAATTTTATGTTCTGCTACAGAATAAACCACTTCTATTGCATTAACATTGCTATTAAGGGTAAAGAGATTGACGTATGTTCTTGAATCCAGATCCCATATTGCAATAGTATTATTCACTGCAATCAATAATTGAGGTATCGGATTTTCGTGCGTCGTTGATACGTTCATTAAATCTGTATAAGGACCAGCACCAGCTTTAGTATGCGCTCGTACTCGATAATAGTACGTTGTATTAGGTTTTAGATTATATTCTGTGCACTCCATTGTAGTTAAAATAGTTTTCTCGTCAAAGATTTGAATCTTTTTTAGGTTCTCGATGAACCAACATTGCACTGTATATCCTTGTATCACTTTATTTTCAAGTGTAGGTTGATTCCACCTGTTAGATAAAATTTAGCCTTTTCATATTTAATAAATTTTTAACAGTATCAATATTTTTATATTTCTATGTTAAATTTTAGAGAAAAAAAGGATATAGACTAAAAACTTAGATTCTTCACCTGAATGTCACAGAAATGTTGATTTTTTCATTTAGAAATCCATTGAACTCTACGAATGTTCTTGGCTCGCTCGGAATTTTTCCTAGAGATTTTAAGATGGTACATATTTATATGTATGTTGAAGTTGATTATCTCGGTAAATTAAAAAAAAAAAATAATAATTTAACGTGCAACGAAAATAAAGAAAGAAGAAAAAAAATTAATGATATAAAACAAACAAGAAAAATAATGAAATTGATAGTGTTATCTAAATTTTGCTTTATTTTACATACAGAGTCTACATTGTTTCTCTCTTTTCGACAGAATGCATTTTATATTATCATTGTTATTAGAAAATGGTTTAATATTTTTTTTTTTATAATTTTTACTCTCTCTTGAATTTACATTTTGCTTACAACTTGTAAATTTTTTGTAAATTTTTTATTAACGTTTTATATATTCATTGCATCTTACCAATAGATTCTGGGTTCATGGACATATTTGGATATGTAACTTCATCTACTTCATTGACTTCACTTCTTATAGTCACGCTTTCAGAATAATTCTGATCCGGCTGGAGATTTTGTAAAATGAGATGATTGTTGTTTTCGGGCATTGGAATATCCTTAATAAAATATAACATATAGAAAAAATAAGTTAGACAGCTAAACCAGAAATTCCACGGTATCATTAATGATAAATAAAATAGTATATATAAAAATATATATAAATAAGATTACCATAAAAAATGACATCGTATGTCAAAATAAATAAAATAAGCATAAAATTTCTTGTTTTTTAATAATTTTAGCTTGATACTTTATAATTCCATTCCTCATTTATAATGTGTTAAATATTATGTAATTTTATTTCTAAAATATTTATTCTTTTTATTTTTCATTATATTTTCGTGCAAAATATCAAACATGATTCTTATATTAAAAAGAAACTCACGCAGAATAGGCAGAATAAGGATTATTTAATAAGATTTCATAATTCTGTTTCTTTTTTAATAAATGTTATATGAAAAATGTTATATAAAATGTTATATAAATGTTATATGAAAAATGTTATATAAAATGTTATATAAATGTTATATGAAAAATGTTATATAAAATGTTATATAAATGTTATATGAAAAATGTTATATAAAATGTTACTTTCTTCGATTCTTGAAGCGATTTTGCTGATAGTTATAGTTCATGATTTAGTTTTTTTGCGATTGTTAGTTAACTTTTTAAAATAAGCGAATTTACTTTGTAATAATCCGTATGTTTTAATTAAAATTTCAATAATAATGTTTATATTTCAAGAATCCAAATGTTTAAAGTATTCTCTTTTATATGTGTTTGTGTGTGATTATAGAAATTATATAAATTTTTGTACTTAAAATCTTGTCGAAATTCTTTTTGATTATGGTTATATCTTTTAACGCAAACAAATTCTGGAAAACAGGATACCATAATCTTTCGATTGACATTACCACGATATATAAGAATAGGTGCATATTCTACATATAACTATTTAAATGGATATCTATATTCATATAGCTATATAAATGGATATACTATAAATATTATATATATATATATATATATATATATACATCTATAATTGTTTACTAGTTAGATTGGAATAGATTGCTGTTACGTATTATTGTTCATTTAACTTTTGGCCCTATAAAGTTAATTGATACAATTTGAATTTTACTATACCAATTTAGTCGACATTCCTTTATATGTATATAGCACAAATGCAACTATCCTTGATACATCAAAATAACGCGAACTCATTGAATTAATTTAGTTAAATAAAAATTAATTGACAAAAGTCTTATTAGATAGATAGATAGATAACTTTATTCTCCCCCTTGGGGATTGATGGCGCTTTTGTGAGGAGCGTTCCCGAACCTCTTACAAATACTCTTACATTCCTCCTCCTCTCTTTCCACTCATCTTTACATTTCTCCATACGCCGCTCATATCACCTGTCACAACCACACGCCGCAATTACTTAGCTCTACTTCTCGCTCGCATCTACGACTTAGCCTACCCTATCTATCTTTCTTCAAAGAGAGAGAGAGCGCTGTCCCTAACTAATTAACGCATCGGCTTCCAGTTCCTTCTCATTTTCTCCACATTCCACATTCATCCTTCCATTCTCCCATCCATCTCCCTCCCTCCCTTATCTTAATCCTCCCTCCCTTCACCCCTTTTCGCTTCTAACTCCCTCAACCACCACTCTTCCTCTCCCCCCTGTTCCAAGATTTCCCTCAACCTCTCCCACCAGTTCCCCACCCCTCTACATCCCTCACATTCCCCAAGCACATGTTCCCACGTCTCCTCTTCCCCCCCACACACCCTACACCTCTTCTTCTCTTCCTCTTCCCAGTACCTCGCCCCTTTCATCTCATTATTCATCCTAAATCTGATCATCCTCTTCCACCTACTTTCCCCCCAACCCTTCCTTAGATATTCAGGCACCCCCTCCTCTTTAATCTCTCCATACCATTTATTATATCTCGACTCTGTAATCTTCCCCCACCTTTCTTCTCTCTGCAGCTCCCTATCCCGCTGCTCCCATTCCTCATACACCTCTTCCCCCCTTTCTCTTCCTTCCTCCATTTCTCTTACTTCCTTCCCTTTCTCTTCAAAAAACTCCCTTCTTTCTCGCTCCCATCCCGATATCTCTTTTCCTTCCCTAATCCTCCTTTTCATTTCCTCAAAACATTTCCTAGCCAGCAGTCCCCCCCCCCTCTTCCAGTTTCTTCTCGAACTTTACCGCCCTCTTTCCTGCCACTAATCTGAACTTGTCTTTCCCTATTTCATCTCTTACCATGTATCCCGGTGTACACCAATCCACCCCTAGCGTCCATCTAATCCACCTTTCCTGCATCGCCTCCACCTCCCTTCTTTCTTTCCATCCCCATATTTCCGCCCCAAATTCCAGCACCGTTCCTACCAATCTTTCACACAGCCATATTCTCTTTTCCCAGTCACTTCCAAATCTTCTCTTACCAATCCCCCAGACCTGCCTTATTACCGCCCCCGCCTTCCTCACTCTTTCTTTCACATGTGCCTCTTGCCCCCCATTATATTTCAATTTATATCCTAGATACGTAAACTCCCTCACCTCCTCCATTATCTTCCCCTTCCACCTCCATTTCACTTTCTTCATTCTCCCCCCTCCTTTTCTAAACCTCATCACCTTTGTCTTTCCCACATTAATTTCCAACTTCTTCTTATCGATATACCCCTGTAGCTTCCCCAACATGTGTATCATCCCTTCCTCATTTTCCGCCAACAGCACCATGTCATCTGCATACGCTAAACAATAGACCTTCTCCTCCCCCAGCTTTACCCCACCCCATCCCCCCTTCCTCAATACCTCCTCTACATCCGCCAACACTAAATTAAACAGGTGCGGGCTCATTGGGCACGCTTGCCTCACCCCTCTCGCCGTCCAGAAATTCTCCCCTATTTTCTCTCCTACCCTCACTCTGCTTTTTGTTTCCCTATACACCTCTTCTATCCTGTTTCTCAACCCTTCCCTAACCCGTCTCTCCCTCATCGCTCCCATTAGCACTTCCCTGTCTACCGAGTCAAAAGCCGCTCTCAAGTCCACGAATGTTGCTACTACCATTCCTCCTTTCCTACTTATTTGCCTATTCACTAAATAATTTAGCACATATATATTGTCAATCACCCCCATCCCCTTTCTAAATCCTGTCTGACTCGGTGGAATCATTCCCTTCTCTTCTACCTCCTCCTTCAGCCTTTCCGTTAGTACTCCTACATAGACCTTATACAGCGTCGGCATCAAGGTTATTCCCCTATAATCCTTCACTTTATCCCCCGCTCCCTTTTTAATTAACGGCACTATTATTCCTTCCTTCCACTTCTCTGGCCACCCTTCCCCCCTCCAAACCTTGTTGCAGAACTCCCACATCCATTTCTCCACCCTATCCCCACCATACTTCCACACCTCATTCGGAATCCCGTCTGCCCCCGTTGCCTTTCCTTTTTTCAACTTCTCCACCACCTTCCTTACCTCCTCCCTCCCTATATCCCTCTCCTCATCTTCCCTCACCCTACCTTTCATTCCTTTCACTATTCTACCATCTACTCCTCCCAACAACCTCATAAAATACTCCCTCCATTCCACCTCCTCTATTCCTTCATTCACCTTCTTCCACCTCTTCCTTTCCCTATTCACTATCTTCCATACCTCTCCCTCCGTCCTTGCCTCCTTCGCCTCCCTAACCCACACCTCATTTTCCTCTAATCTTTTCTTTCTACACAACAGCTTGTATTCCGCCTTTATCTTCCTGTAGTTTTCTCCACCCCCTCCTAAACTTCTCCATCTTCTCAGGATTCTCCTTACCTCTTTTCTCTTTTCCTCGCAATCCTCATCCCACCACCCCCTCTTCCTCCTTACCCCATTCTCCTTTTCTCCCTCCTTTAAATCCTCTCTTATCTGTCTCCCTCTTTTCTCCAACTCTTCATCCATATCCTCGTCCCCCCTTTCCTCCCAATCCATCCTACTCCTAATTCTTTCCCCTCCTCTTTCTGTCCATTTTCCCCCTCTTTCCTCTTTCTCTCTTTTTCCTACCTTTCTCTTTCCCTCCTCTATCCTTTTTAGCGTCACAATCAGCGGATGGTGATCCGATTCCACACCTTCCCCTACTTCCATTTTTAACACTCTATCCCTCACCTTTTCCTCCCCTATCACGTAGTCTATCACTGATTCTCCCCTCCCACCCGTATAGGTGAACTCGCCACCTTCATCCTTCCTTATGCTTCCATTTAGGATTCCCCACCCTACCTTCTCCAGCCCTTCCACTAGCATCTTTCCCTCCTTATTCCATTTCCTGTCTTTTGACTTCCTTTCCTCCTCCTCCTCCTCCTCCTCCCCCCTTCCCTCCTACCTCCTAGTGTGCCCGTCCTCGCGTTAAAATCTCCACCTATCATTGTCCGTCTTTCTTCCTCCTGATCTTCTAACCAGTCTTTCATTATCTCCATTTTCCTCTCCATATCCCCATTCACGTATACCCCCACTATTCTCCACCTCTCTCCTCCCACCCTCACCTCTACCGCCATTACCCCTTCTCCTCTCTCTTCTACCCTCATTACTTCGTCAACCTTTCCCTCCATCTTAATTCCAATAATCATCCCCCCCATCGCTCTCTTCCTTTTTTATTCCTCCTCTTCGCGTACTGTTTCTCCCACCTGTATCCTCTCGGCAGAACCCTCTTAACTTTATCCCAGCCCTTCTCATCCACCCAGGTTTCCATCATAATAACTACCTCCCATTTTTTCACCTCTCTCCAGAAACCTTCTCCTTTATTCCTGATCCCCGCCACATTCCAGAAACCCACTTTCCACCCCCTCCACTCTTCCCTCCCCTTCCAGCCCCTCTTTCTATTACCCACCTCTATCTTCTCCTCTACTTTCCCTCTCCTTCCATTTTCCTCTCCCTTCATTCCTTTTGTTCCTTTTATCTTTTTTCCCTTAATTGCTTTCTCTAGGCCCTCACTTTTCCGGTCTCTTCTTCCCCCTTCTCTACCGTTCCTCCCCTACATTCTCCTTTCCAATTCTTTAGCCTGCCTTCCTCCTCATCCCATTTCCACCATATCTCATTTATCCTAATTCTTCCATATCCCGTCCACACTCTATTTCCTTTCCCTCTTTCCTCTTCCGCAATTTCTCCTATTTTCCACCTCATCCTTCTTTCTCCCCACGTTAGGTCATCCTCTATTCTAGTCATCTTTCCCCTCAGACCTTTCTTTCTCTCCATTACTTGTCTTTTCTGTTCTCTATTTCCTAGTCACGCTATCACCATTTCCCCCTCTCTCCCCTCTCTTCCTCCCACTCTTCTAACCCACTCTAAGTCTACTTTCACTCCCATCTCTTTCATTACTCTATCTATTCTCTCTCTTAACCCTCCTTCCCTCCCTCCAACCTACGGATCACAATGTTGTTCCTTCTTTCTTCTCTCTCTTTTAGCTCCATCTTTCTACCTAACCCCTTCATTGTGTCCACTACCGCCTCTTCCAACTCTCTATATCCTCCCCCACCCTTTCTCTCTACCTCCCCCCTCCCTCTTTTCTCTTCCACCTTTTCTAACTTGGCTTCCATCTCTAACAATCTCTTTTCTAACCTTTGAATTCTTTGATCTATCTCTCTCTTTTCCTCTTTCCATTTCTCATCCCTCTGCCTTATCTCTACTCTCATCTTCCCTAGCTCCTCATTGAGCCTCTCCATGATTTGTTCCCCCATCCCCCTTATCATGATATAGAGCCCCTCCCTTTCCTCCCCTGCCCCCCTTCTTGTAACCTATCTACCTTTTTACTTCTTCTCAGAGCCCATTCCTCCTCCTCTCCTTCCTCCTCCCCTGCCCATTCCCTCTTCCTCATCACATAGTTCTCTATGCACCCCATGCTACTCCTCCTCTCTTTGCCCAATTCTTCTACTTTTTTCGGCCTTCCTACTTTTTTCCTCCCCTCTTCCACCCGCTTCTTCATCACCTCAACCACCATTAGCTTTTCCTCCCTGTCTACCTCACTCATATCTACCTACTCTCTGTTTTTTCGATTCTTTACTCTCTATCCCGTCTATCTTCCCCTGTGTTCTATGCCTTAAACTTCTTCCGCGCTGTCACTATGTCCCTAGCCTAGTGTCTTTACACCTGTCTGCTACCTACTACACTTTTCCGCTACACTCCCACCGCCACGTGCCTCTCTGGCACTTAACCTCCACTGAATCTCCCTCTTCTAACTCCGTAGCCTCCACTTCTCACCTCTCCCCCTTATCAATATCTACTCCCCTCTTCCTCTCTTACAACCCACACACAACTCTCTCCTCTCCTCTCACTCTAAACGTCACCCTCTCACAAAATTCTGACCACACGTTCTCACACCTGTCACTCTTACACTTTCCGGAACCGGAAGCCCAAAAGTCTTATTATATTATTAAATAATTTTAAATATTTAATAAAGTAAATAAGATCTTTTTGCAAATTGATGAAAAATCACATAAAACTCAATTCAAGTGTTATATATATATGTATGTATGTAAGTATGTATCAAAATAGTTAAAAATTTACAGGAAATCTTATTAATATTAATAATTATTAATCTTAAAAATAGCAATAAAAACACAAACATAATACAGTCAAATTTTAATATTTTGTCTTAATTAAGTTTAATTTTTGACTATATTATACATCTATTTATAAACAAAATAAAATTTGCAAGCTTTATACATCCTTTCTCATTGCATCATACTTTATAGTTTTTTGTATGGTTTTATTTTATTATACAGTATGTAATATTATTATATTATACGATTTAGTTACTCAAATAAACTGCACTATTACTTGTAATAACATTTAATTGTTTTTTAATGAAGCGAAAAAGATCTCATACCTGCGTGAAAAGGTTGTCTAGAACGGTATGATTCTTTGTCAAAATCGCGATAGCTGCTTTTACCAGCATTAAACTTTTCAATAAAACGCATAATCTCATCTTAAACATAATAATATCTTCCTTTGGTGAATGTTGGCGCTCAATTTTTAATCACCAGTATTGTATTTTTTTTATTCTATGGATGATTCAGATTTGATCTAATCGACTCGATACTTTATTATGTGCTCGATGAATTCTTTAGAATCTAGTTTGCGAATCGCGTTATTGTCTTCCAATATTACATTTAATATATCTTTCTATGATTAATCACAATATTCTAGTAAATAATAATTTTTATAATTTTTCAATGGGAACCAATAACAAAAATAAATACGAAGCGACACGTATTCACTTGATTCTATCGAAAATAATAATATATCTTTGTTGTAATTTCTTTTAATATTTCGTAAAAAGATAATCAATAAAAATATAATCGAACAATTTATAAGCAATCCGAAAATTATAGAATTATAAATTTTCTGTCACTTTCACCGCTATTCAAGCATAAAATATTATCCACGTTGATATTTGTGATATTTTTTGTTTCACTAAAATATAGAAAATTATGATTACTTTTTTTATGCATATTATATACAACGCATGTGCTTTTAGGATCCACTATATGTGTATATTGTTGTGTGACTTTTATATGACAGTATTTGAATCAAATGACGCGCAACGTTGTCTTTTTTCGTGGCAATCACAATCGTAACTGACTTCGCAGACTAGACTGATCTGATCATGCTTTATTTGCTGCGCTTTGTTTATGATTCATTTCTCTCTGCATGATCGACGATACTCACAATCAGTGTTACTCCAACAGTTACTTATTCCAACACAGAGAATATTTTCTTATAATTTACTTTGAAAATCATGGTAATCGTGAGACAATATGGTATGGAAAGAATTTGAAAAATATGCTTGATTAATTTTACTATACTTTTAGTAAAATTAATCAAACATATTTTATATTTTATTGTAATAGATATTATTATTTTTTAATGTGATAAATATTAATCAGAGAATATATAATATAATTATTCGTGGAAACTGTTCACAGAGAGTTTTAATTTTTTAATTGCACTGCTTTACATTTAAAATAAAAAAATTTTTATATTTACAATCTTCGTGAAAAAAGTAAAAGAAGTGCATAATGTATACCCTATTTAATATTATATACAGCCTCACATATATCATAGACCATTCTTTAAAGCTTTAAAGAAAACCGTAATTCATTAAGTGATTTTATAATACATGCAAATGATCATAAAATGCTCTTAATTAATGGTCAAATGTTTAAATTATAAATGCTTACAAATATTGTCCCGAAGTATAATTAATGCAATAAATAATTGACAAGTTGAGTTTGCTTGTAGGTATTCTATTCATGTCGATCTATAGTAGCTTTATTCTCTAAATAGGATTGCAAGATAAATTAATTTATGCAAACATATACTATTAAGAAGTAAATTTACTACATCGAAAACATAAAAATAATATCTATATTATTCATAATAAATCTAGGAATTTTTACACTCCAATAAAGCAAGTTTATTAAAATACTTTATAATTATAATTTAATATTTTATAATTATATAATTTATAAATAATATAATTAATTAATAATAATTATAAATATTATATTATTTGCTTTTTTATTCTATCGTTTTTATCGATCACTCATAGTCGAGAGTCTCGTAAAAATCGATCGAATACCATAGAAGAAAATTATTATGTTAGAAACATTAAAAATATTATGTGCTTTACTAAAAGTATTGATGCTACTTTAACAATTTTATAGAAAATGAAGACTAATTAATATTAAAAATCTTTATTTTTAAATATAAAAGTTTCAAAAACATATTTGGGCTACGTTTTAATATACGTATACGGCCACATTTATAATTATAAAAGCATAATTTTATACTACATAACATCTATTTATAAATGTGGCAATTTTAAATGTAATATTAACAAACTTTATACATACATCTTTTTTTTGTATCAAGTTTTTTGCTTATGCAGTTTTTATTTAAGTAAATTTTTTTAACGTCTTTTTTGTACAGTTTTACAATTATATATGTAAATTAACATTTGTAAAAACATTTAATTTTCTTTAATAACAATATCTTATACTTGACTAAAGTTTAGATCCGAACACAGCGGAGCTGCAATATACCTTGTATCCTTCGAGAAGTACGTGACAGCTTATTAATATTATAGTACTTTTAGTTATATATTATACGTACATGTGTCACGCTATAATAAGATAAATTGGAATCGTTTTTCAAAGAGTCGTTTGAATCTTCTCTGAGGTAACACATAATCATTTTCTAATAAAGCATTGACTAGCCCTTACATAATTAAAAAGCGCTCGTGATTTTCGCGCCATGTATACTCTGAATTAATAAGACAAAGATTAAAACATTAATATCCAATAAATTAAATCTTTATATATATCTTTATATAAATCTTTATATATTTCGGTAAATTGTTTAAAGCTAATCTACGAATCGCAAGTTATTATCTTTCATTCTTACATATTTCCTTTTGTAACAGATCACGATGCACATGATCAAGTTATAAAACTTCTAATAAATATATTATAGTTTATTACGTTCTTTTTTTTAAATAATACTATGAAATAACAATGTGCAATTCACGTATAATACAGACATCTATTCTCAATTAGATGTGCAAAAACTCGTTTCTTCTTCATATGCACATGTACAAATAATTAATTAACTGTGTTGACTAGATAATATTTATTGCATGCAATTTTACGTCTTCTATATCGCTTCTCACAAGTAAACCTCGGAGAACATAAGACGCAATTTTTTCAAATTTATTACAGTTATTTCTCATGTCAAAATATGAAGAAATCTGTCATTGTTTATAGCTTAAAATTGATTTTTTCATTTCTTTTTAAATTTTTTTTATTTTGCGCAAATACACGAATTTACACATGTTTAAATTGTTTCTAATTTTTTAAGATAATAAATCTATCCGATTAAACGTAGTTAAAACGCGATATTAAAATTTAAACCTAATATGTATTTATTTTTTGTCATGTTCAAAATTGTTATATATAAGAATAAAAAATTGTAACATTAATGAGTCCGTTTACTCAATGTTACATTGATAAACACATACATATATATATGACACTTTGATTTATTTATTCATGAATATTCTGTAATTTTTTATACATTTTTATTTCTCTGTAAATATCTATTTATATTTATAAATTTTTGTATAAATCTTACAGAGAAAAAGGCAAATTATTTTTTATTTAATACAATAATAAAAAATCAAAATTTAGAGTTAAAATAAATTGTAACAAAACAATTACTAAGTACCGAAGTAAAAGATCAATACAATGAATCTTCGAATTAGCTCAATCAATCTGAATCAATAAATCAATAAATATGCGCAACAGCTATCACTCGCTATATGTGCGAATTTATATACTATTTATCACTTAATGTATATGTATACTTTAATGTACACACATATTAGGTACATATTTTCTCTCACAGGATACAAAGTTTATGATATCGTGCTCTTCAAAATTTGTTTGCGTTAAAAATATAACAATAAAAAAAGAAATTTAACAAGAAATTACACATACACACACACACACACGTGCGCGCAAGCACACAGAAAGTTATAAAATTTCTATGACGAAGAAGAAAATGATAATAAAAACATTTATTGTTGAAATATAAACATTGTTAAAACTGTGAGTGATAATAAACGCATTTATAAAAAAAGAAGTTGAATTATTTTATTATTTTTCAGTGTTAGTAAACGAAATATATGCTAAAGTTTAAAATTTTTCTTATGCAAATGTGTTAATAGTAATATAGAACATTATACATATATTATATAATTATAAGGTATTGTAAGCGAATTATTGACTTTAAAAATTAACATCTCATTTTTTATTAAAGATAATGCAAACCATTACATGTAATATTTATTTTGAAATATTTTCAAGCGATCCAACGAGATAGATCACACTTACAAGCTATACAATGTATATCAATAGAACATTTTAAATCAACTTCTAGATCAAGGATTACTAAATGTCACCAAACAACGAATCTGTGTCCAAGATTATTCTGAAAACGTGACTGTAAATAATGAAATCGGTAAGAATTTATCGGTAAGAAAGTTATTAAGTATTTAACACTATACATTAATTCATCTTCATGTTTCTAGTTGTGTATTATAAATTTAAAATAAAAATTATAGAATATCGAGAATGGATATTAAAAAAACAAAAAATTTTATAGTAATTTTATCTATCTTCATATATCATTTCCAAAAGTATCGAAAATAATCACCTATTTGAACTGATACTTCTTGATAGATAAAACTTGATCTCTTTTCATATTTTAATGTCAAATGGTGAAACGAATTATGCTAAAACTATCCCGAGTAAAAATTTAGATTTACGCTACTTTAACACTTTTATATAGAAAATAAAAATTCATTAATATTAAAAATCATTATTTTTAAATATAAAAATTTCAAAAATATATACATATATTATATTATGGTTACGTTTTAATATATGTATACGGCCATATTTATAATTATAAAAGCATAATTTTATACTACATAACATCTATTCTTACATGTGGTAATTTTAAATGTAATATTAACAAACTTTATACATCTTTTTTATATCAGCTTTTAATATCAAGCTTATATAATGTCAAGCTCTTTGATTATGCAGTTTAAATTATTTAAGTAAATTTTTTTAACATCAACTTTTTTGTTTATAGTTTTACAGTTATACATGTAAATTAACATATGTAAAAATATTTAACTTTTTATAATAAAGAAATCTTTTACTGGAGTGAAACTTACAACCATATATAGTAGAGTACTTTTTCTGGAAACTGAACAGAACTGCAATATATCCTAAATTCTACGAGAAGTACGTGATTATTCGTTAGTATTTTTAGTTAAACATGCAATGCTATAATGCAATAAATTAGAACCATTTTTCAAAAAGTCATTTATATCCTCTCTGAGATAACACCTATTGTAGGTCACTGGCGAATTTACGAAGCAAGGCAACAATTCTCCCACTTTCTAATAAAACATTGACTAGCCTTTACATAATTAAAGAGCACTTGTAATTTTCGCGCTATGGTACTGAATAAATGCAATAATTAAAATTTTAATGTCCAATATTAGATGTTTTTTGTATATCATTCGATAAATTCTTTAAAGCTAATCAACGAATCGCAAAATACTATCTCTTTCACTCTTACATATTAAGATTTCCCTTTGTAATAGATCACGATGCCTCTGCATTCGATCAAGTTATAAAACTTCTAGTAAACATATAGTTTATTACGTTTCTTTGAAAAATAAGATTATAAAATGACAATGACCAATTTACTTACAAACATATATAGACATGTCTAAGGCAGACATATTTTCAAATATTTCAAATAAATGTGCAAAAATTCGTTTCTCTTTAATATACACATGTTCAAATAATTAATTAATTGTGCCGGCTAAATAATATTCATATTGGATGCAATTTTGCGTCTTTTATGTCGCTTCTTAGATCTATAATATTGTTCAGACAAATTTTAAAATTTGGTCTGGCATTTGCTACACCCCAGCAACGCTGCATCAATAGATATAACAAGGATGGACAGTCGAGAGACATCTGCAACGTGCCTCCCTCGCGTACGTAATTCATCACTTCGAGATTAGATTTTGTAGAGTAAGGTTGCTCACCCAATGATGTAATCTCCCACATTAGTACTCCGAATGACCAAACATCGCTCTGAGAAGTAAATATTCCGTTCGCTAGGGATTCCGGTGCCATCCAGCGAACAGGAAGCAGACCTTCTCCTTCCTAAAATAAAATTTTAACAAAGATAAATCTCCTATTCTAATTATCCATTTTTGCAGTAAGTATTCTTAAGCAAAAAACTAATATTTTGCATTATACATTTTGTTCACTAATATTTTGCATTATACATTATATGCATATATATTGGAGAAATATATATAAAAATATATACATAATCTTCATTTTTCTTAAATTCTATTTGACTTAAAGATATAATATAATAATATAAAGACGCTACAATAGAAAAACACTTTCAAAAAGTTTCATCTTTTTTAATTAATGATATCTACCTTGCGATAATAGTCATCCCTGCAAATATCTCTAGCAAGTCCGAAATCACCGATTTTGACGATACGATTCTCACGATCTCTCGCAGACACTAAACAATTTCGGCACGCGAGATCTCTATGCACAAAGCGCAGCTCTTCTAAATAGCAACAGCCTCGCGCAACATCTTCGCACGTAGCGAGCAAGTCTTGTAGACGCAAAGCGTGTAAATCAGAAGGTTGTAATATTCGACACTCTCTCAAATATTTTTGCAGATCAGTTTCCATTAATTCCAACACGAGTAATGGAGAATCGTCGTCTAAGCAGACAGCTAGTAATCTTAACACATGTTCGTGTCTAAAGTGACTCATAAGCTTAGCTTCTTGCAAGAATTTCTTTTTTTCTTCGACGGAAGCACACCTTTCTAACATTTTTATGGCAACGGATGTCTCTGATCCCGGTTCTTCTAAATCCTTGACATTCCCTTGATACACCTGCGAAATATTGAAAATTAATGTAACTTTTATTAAACAAGAAAAGATAATTTAATTTCTTATAACATTATACATATATATTTCGTTTTATTTTAAATAATTCAACGAAAAAAATTAAGTGCATATGTATGTTTTAAAAATTAATGTATTACTATCTCTTTTAAAATGTTGATTTATATATCCGAAAAAATTGTATTCTCATCTTAAGTATATGCCACTTATCTTTATAATATCTTCCACTAAAATAGGCGCCAAAAGGATCCTCTTAATTTAGGAGGAAAATTCTCTAAAGAGATATTCTTAACATGCAAGAATATATACTTGATGAGATGTTTTTTTATCCGTGTATTATTAAAATTATTAATCGATATAACAAAGAATATATACTTAATGAGATGTTTTTCTATCCGTGTATTATTAAAATTATTAATCGATATAACAAAGAACAGTCTTACAAATGGACATTTGTTACTTATTACATGTATATTTAAATGTTACACATATAATTGAATATATGTTTTATGTGTTTGACATAGTTAAATACACATTTTTGCTTATTATGTTATTATTTTTAATATTAATTGTAAACTTATAAATTTATTATAAATTTAAATAATTTTATTTTATTAATTTTAATTTTAAATTTTTATTAATTTATTATATTTATTTATTGCGGCGCTGAAGTTGCAAAAGAAATTGAAAATATATTCTCAATTTAAAAAATGGAAATATTGTTATCTATTAAGAGGACTTATTAATGCATTTCAAGAAAACAATTTTTTCGGTGTAACATTTACTAAGAAATGTGTATTTATTATTTCTACATTTAAACATTAATGACTTAAAATATGACGTTACGAAAAATTTACCATTCCGAATGCGCCGCTGCCAAGGAGTTTCGTTAGTGTGATTTGCTCACGTTTGATTTTAGTAAGCATAAATTTATTTGGATTATATTGCAACGCAGGCCTGTATAGCGCATTATGCTGAAAGTTTCCGATAAGTACCTCATGTAGAATCCTAGACAAAACTTGCTCGTTATCTTCTTTGCGTTGTCGGTATACTGTTATAAAGTTATAATATATTTAAATAATATTATGCAGTGCAAATTTTAAATTTTGCTCTTATAACAAATAAGTTAATGTTTTTTTGAAAAATCCCTACACTTATTACATTAATCATAATTTGTAATTTAAAAAATGTGTATCAAATATACTTACAACAATAAATAAAGTAGCAGATGCAGATTACAATAACGGTTAAGCAAGGCTTAACATCAATGTTAGATTATATTGCGTAGCTCGAATTATCAAATCATCACCTTTGTTACATAAAAATATAGTTTTAATTTTTTTGTCTAATTTGAATATTTCTACTTATAATTTTATCATTAAAAATATTTCATTCTTAAAATTATGTAATTCATTTATATGTATGTAAAATAAACAGATCATATTAAAATATCTACATATTATCATATTTGCTTACCAAGTGTTTGAAAAATAAATCTTTCATCAGATGGCCATGTAAAGTTCTCGTACTCAGGATATGTCAGTATCAAACGAAACTTGTATAAAGTTGCCGGTAGCAAGTTTTCTATATAATACATTACTGTCTCATCATTATTCGTCTCAAAACTATCTGCGATTTGCCACTTTTGCATCACATTATTTTTGTATTCCAGTACGTAATGGATCGTCAGATTAACGCTAGGAATCCACGAAATATTCATATTGTTTTTGTTAACTCCGCTCAAAGTTATATTGTTCGGTTCCGAGTACGTGTACACAGTTTTGCTCAAACTGTCATTATGTAAATTGCTGTAGTTAGCTGGATACACACGTACATATACAAAGTATTTCTGTTCTGGCAGCAACGGTTGGATTATTGTAAAAAGTTTGTTGTCTACTTTATTATTAATAAATGGTTCTTCTATCGGTTGCGTGACGTTCACCAAGTTATTTGATTCCCAATATATTCTATAAGTTACTGTCGCACAATTCAGTTTCGTGGATGGAATCCAATAAACTGCCGCTATAGTTGGCGTCAGAACCTGAACGTTCACATTTTCTGGTGCATTGAGTTTGCTTTCGTTAGTTCTTAGTATGACTTCCGAGCTGAATTGCAGGTTCGTCGATAATTGATCAGAGTAAAAATTGCTCACAGCTAGCTTCAGGTTGTATTTTGTAAACGGTGTTAAATTCTGAATTTCATAATGCCGCTCGTATGTCTGCATATAGAATTCATCGAACTTGTTACTAAGGTTATTATTCAAACAGCTTACGTAGATGATATATTTAGGAGTTGGTATGTTGTTTTTGCATTTGTGCTTGCGAGTCGATTCGGTCGTATAAAATTTAAAAACAATACTGTTCGCTGTTATTTTTATTATTGTAATATTATAAATTTTTTCATCAGCTATAAGGCATTCCTTCCGAGGATATGGTTGTAAGGAGGATAATTTACCAAACGATATCATGGTAGTAAAATAATCCGTGTATCTTATTATTTGCACGTGTTTAGATGCGTTTTTTTCACTGTTGACAAGTGCATACTTCTTTTTAAAAATATAAAGGTAAAAATCTGATGTATTTACATAAGGTCCGTTTAAATAAATGTTTGTATTATCAGTTATAAAATTTGACGTAAACTGTGCGCCTATTTCAGCAGTTGAAATCGAATTGCATTTATTTATTTTAATGTTCGCCACAATTAATTTATTGTTTTCTCTCCATAACATTAGCGGCTCCTCTGTATTTGTGATGTCAAGCTTTATTACATGATAATATTCTAAAATTGATGGACTGTTTGGACAAAAGGTCTTATCGGATTTTAAAAAAGATTGCACATTTCTTCCGTCAAGATCCGATTTCATTATTACATACTGTAAATATGAATTTGCATCTAACGTTTCGATCCAGTATAGAAATCTGGAAAATATATATATTATTATATATGTGTATTATAAAACATAATTTTAAACGTGAAGTTAATAAAATAATAAGCTTAAGTTATTACAATTTTATGATAATTAATGATTTTATGATTCTTTATATCTTTATTACAAAATCATAGTATATTACTGCAAAATTAGAAAATACTATAAATTCTTAACTGAAAGACACATTAGTGTTAATTTTTTTAGTGAATAAAAGTTAGCGTACCCTATAGATGGCTGTATAGTTAAATAAGAAGGACTATTCTCTCTGCTCAAGATCTTATCATATTTGACTATGCCATTTTGCCACATTGTTAAGTCCAGCTTTATAATGGATGTCGCTGACAATGAGATGTCATATTCCATCCAATATAGATTTCTTCCTATCCAATCGATGCAGAGATTGTAGGAATTTTCTTTTAAACTAGTAATTTTTGTAATATTATTTGTACTCATATCCCCTATCATTAAATCTTGTATATACCTAAACTCAATGTTATCCTCGAGCCAATAAATTTTATGTTCTGCTACAGAATAAACCACTTCTATTACATTAAATTTGCTATTAAAGGTAAAGAGATTGACGTAGGTTCTTGAATCCAGATCCCATATTGTAATGGTATTATTCACTGTAATCAATAATTGAGGTATCGGATTTTCGTGCGTCGTTGATACGTTCATTAAATCCGTATAAGGACCAGCACCAGCTTTAGTATGCGCTCGTACTCGATAATAGTACGTTGTATTAGGTTTTAGATTATGTTCTGTGCATTCCATTGTAGTTAAAATAGTTTTGTCGTCAAAGATTTGAATCGTTTTTAGGTTCTCGATGAACCAACATTGCACTGAATATCCTTGTATCACTTTGTTTTCATGTTTAGGTTGATTCCACCTGTAAGATAAAATTTAGCCTTTTCATATTTAATAAATTTTTAACAGAATCAATATTTTTATATGTCTATGTTAAATTTTAGAGAAAAAAAGGATATAGACTAAAAACTTTGATTCTTCACCTGAATGTCACAGAAATGTTGATTTTTCCAGTTAGAAATCCATTGAACTCTACGAATGCTCTTGGCACGCTCGGAATTTTTCCTAGAGATTTTGAGGTGGTACATATTAATATGGTTAAGTTGATTATTTTGATAAATAAAAAAAAATAATAATAATTTAACGTGCAATGAAAATAAAGAAAAAAGAAAAAAAAAAAAATATATATATCTAAATTAACATAGCAAGTTTTTAAAATAATGAAATAACATAAAACCCTTGTGTATTTGTGTGTGTGTATGTGTTTCAAGACTTGTGTTAGAAAAGTAATTGCTAAGTTATAATTAAAAAAACTTCGAATAAAGTGCCAAACACTTTTCTAAAATTTCCTATTATTCACAAATCAGAGGTACATTATTTTCGACTGATTTAAAACAAACAAGAATAATAATGAAATTGATGGTGTTATCTAAATTTTGCTTTATTTTACATACAGTGTATACATTTTTTCTCTCTTTTTGACAGAATGTATTTTATATTATCCTTGTTATTAGAAAATGGTTTAATATTTTTTTAAATTTAATTTTCACTTTCTCTTGAATTTACATTATACTTACAACTTGTAAAATTTTTAAATTTTTATTAACGTTTTATATATTCATTGCATCTTACCAATAGATTCTGGGTTCATGGACATATTTGCAAATGTAACTTCATCTACTTCATTGACTTCATTTCTTATAGTCACGCTTTCAGAATAATTCTGATCCGGCTGGAGATTTTGTAAAATGAGATGATTGTTGTTTTCGGGCACTGGAATATCCTGAATAAAATATAACATATAAAAAAAAATAAGTTAGACAGCTAGGCCAGAAATTCTACGGTATCATTAATGTTAAATAAAATAGTATATCTAAAAATATATATAAATAAGATTACCATAAAAAATAACATCGTATGTCAAAATAAATAAAATAAGCATAAAATTTCTTGTTTTGTAATAATTTTAGCTTGATATTTTATAATTCCATTCCTAATTTATAATGTGTTAAATATTATGTAATTTTATTTCTATAATATTTATTCTTATTATTTTTAATTATATTTTCTTGCGAAATATCAAACATGATTCTTATATTAAAAAGAAACTAACGCAGAATAGGCAGAATAAGGATTATTTAATAAGAATTCATAATTGTTTCTTTTTTAATAAATGTTATATTAAAATGTTACTCTCTTCGATTCTTGAAGCGATTTTGCTGATAGTTATAGTTCATGATTTAGTTTTTTTGCGATTGTTAGTTAACTTTTTAAAATAAGCGAATTTACTTTGTAATAATCCGTATGTTTTAATTAAAATTTCAATAATAATGTTTATATTTCAAGAATCCAAATGTTTAAAGTATTCTCTTTTATATGTGTTTGTGTGTGATTATAGAAATTATATAAATTTTTGTACTTGAAATCTTGTCGAAATTCTTTTTGATTATGGTTATATCTTTTAACGCAAACAAATTCTGGAAAACAGGATACCATAATCTTTCGATTGACATTACCACGATATATAAGAATAGGTGCATATTCTACATATAACTATTTAAATGGATATCTATATTCATATAGCTATATAAATGGATATACTATAAATATTATATATATATATATATATATATATATATATACATCTATAATTGTTTACTAGTTAGATTGGAATAGATTGCTGTTACGTATTATTGTTCATTTAACTTTTGGCCCTATAAAGTTAATTGATACAATTTGAATTTTACTATACCAATTTAGTCGACATTCCTTTATATGTATATAGCACAAATGCAACTATCCTTGACACATCAAAATGACGCTGACTCTTTGAATTAATTTAGTTTACTAAAAATTTATTTACATGTCTTATTATATTATTAAATAATTAAAAATATTTAATAAAGTAAATAAGATCTTTTTGCAAATTGATGAAAAATCACATAAAACTCAATTCAAGTGTCATATATATATGTATGTATGTATGTATGTATGTATCAAAATAATGAAAAATTAACAGAAAATCTCATTAATATTAATAATTATTATTCATAGAAATAACAATAGAAACACAAACATAATACAGTCAAATTTTAATATTTCATGTTGATTAAGTTTAATTTTGTACTATATTATACAAATATTTATAAACAAAATAAAATTTTCAAGCTTTATACAACCTTTCTCATTGCATTATACTTTTTAGTTTTATGTATAGTTTTATTTTATTATACAGTATGTAATATTATTATATAACACGTTTTAGTTACTCAAATAAACTGCACTATTGCTTGTAATAACATTTAATTGTTTTTTAATGAAGCGAAAAAAATCTCTTACCTGCGTGAAAAGGTTGTCCGGAACGGTATGATTATTTGTCGAAATCGCGATAGCTGCCTTCATCAGCATTAAACATTTCAATAAAACGCATAATCTTATCTTAAACATAATAACCTCTTCCTTCGGTGAATGTTGGCGCTCAATTTTTAATCACCAGTATTTTTTTTTTTTATTCTATAAATGATTCAGATTTCATCTAATCGACTCGATACTTTATTATGTGCTCGATGAATTCTTTAGAATCTAGTTTGCGAATCGCGTTACTGTCTTCCAATATTACACTTTAATATATCTTTTATGATCAATCACATTATTCTAGTAAATAGTAATTTTTATAATTTTTCTATGGGAACCAATAACAAAAATGAATACGAAGCAACGCGTATTTACTTGATTGTATCCAAGATAATAATTTATATTTGTTGTAATTTCTTTTAATATTTCGTAAATAGATAATTAATAAAAATATAATCGAACATTTAATAAGCAATCCGAAAATCATAGAATTATTGTTTTCTGTCACTTTCACCGCTTTCAAGCTTTAAATATTATCCACATTGTGATATTTGTCATTTTTTGTTTCACTAAAATATAAAAAATTATTACTTCTTTTATGCATATTGTATACTACGCATGTTTTTATGATCCACTATATTTGCATATTGTTGTGTGACGTTTATATAACAGTATTTGAATCAATAAATGATGCGGAACGTTGTCTTTTCTCGTGGCAATCACAATCGTAACTAACATCGCAGATTAGACTGATCGTGCCTTATTTGCTGCGCTCTGTATGATTCATTTCGCTCTGCATGATCGATGATACTCACAATCTATGTTATTTCCAACAGTTACTTTTTCTAACACAGAGAGAATTTTCTTTTAGAATTTACCTACTTTAGAATTTACCCCAGAAAAACATTTAGTAATCGTGAGACAATATAATATAAAAAAATTTTAAAAATATGTTTGATTAATTTTACTATACTTTTAGTAAAATTAATCAAACATATTTTATATTTTATATTTTATTGTAATAAATATTATTATTTTTTATTGTGATAAATAAACGTCAACTGATTTATGTCGTGCAATTCAGAAAAGTGAACCTTCTATTTATTAGTTTTGCAGGTTCTCACTCTGTCATTTGTCATTGCAAAACTGATCATTTCACGTAATCGGCACTAAAATTTTTTCAAACTACAGACTTCAAGCTTTATTTTCGTATTTTAAACACCTAGATATCATAATTATTAGCTGAGTTATAAATTCTTGAACTTTTACCATTTTTTACTACTTTTTAAGTGTACCGTTTTTTTTTTGCCAAGTGTATCTTTTGGCAGAAAGCAGCTGATTCAAGCATTAATTTGCTAATTAAATTGAAATTAATAATTAACAGAAATCAGTTGATAACTGTCAAAAAAATATTAATCGAGTTTAAAGTATTATAACATATTATTAATAACAACATATTTATTTTAGTTTTTATAACAGGTTATTATTTTAAAATTAGCAAATTAACGCCTTTAATCAGCTGATTTAAACGCTTTCAACATCTTTGTATATTATAACGTATATCAAAATAATTTGAAATTCACAGAAATTTGAAATCAGACAAGTCGCAAGATAGAATTTATATAACACAGAATAAATAATTAGATGACATAAGACAAGATACAAGCAGAACAAACAAAATAAACAGCGAGTGTTACTTTCATAATTTGATAGCAATCGAGCAATATTGCATGAATGATAATTTCTACAGATTCAACGATTTCTATTTTAAAATTGAAACGTTATATTTTTAAAATATTAATTTAATGTTTGTTTGTATAATTAAGCATTTAGAAAATCGGTTTTTATATATTGACGAGAAAATATCGATGATTACCACCTTGATTTAAAAACTACTTTTTTATGAGATAATTTTTGTCTGAAATTATACACATATTTTGCAATACGAAGTTTTGTATCACAAGGAATTATCTTAGGAGCAGTGGCATATTCAGAATTTTGTTTCGGGAAACTGAAACTGTGTAGACGAGCAATTACATAAAAAAAATTCATATTTAACAATTTAGCAATGGACTATAGTTTTATTTACTTTTATAAACTGCTCAATAAATGCAAAAATGTTCACAACTTAGTTCAGGGACTAAAATAAAATTTTTATTATATATTATTCCTTGATCAACTTTCAAAGGAGGCTCTTGAGGTTGCTTACAATAAAGATATCAGATATTATCGTGAGCATCACACGAAGAAATCCAGTAAACGGGACAGTAATGAAGATCTTTTTAAAAGAGAGCTTTTAAGCTCAGATTCATATATTGCGTTATTAGAAAAATGTTAAAAAGCACTGCGTATTTCCAAAGGAAGTCGAACAATTTTTAGAATTCGCAAATAAAAATTAACATATATATAAACAAGCATACATACACTCGCGAATGCATATATTCTCAATTATATTATATTATAGATACATATAATTTTTTATAAACTAGAACAACACAAGCGCGACATTCTTCGATTTTATATTAAAAAGAATAATTATTAAAATAATAATAATTTTTTGACAGAATCAACTGATAACTGTCAAAATATATTAATCGAGTTCAAAGTACTATAACATTATATTTAAAATATACTGTTATTTAAATTTTTACAACATAATATTATTTTAAAATTTAATTAGCAAATTAACTTTAATCAGCTGATTTCTGTCAAAATATATTACTAAAGCGTTAATTAGATAATTAAATTTCAAAGTAATAATGTTATAAAAATTAAAGTAGTAATGTTGATAATACTTTATCCTCGATTAATATTTTTTGACAGAAATCAGCAAATAACTGTCAAAAATAATAACCGAGTTTAAAGTAGCTTATTTCTATCAAAAAATATTAATAAATCTTTTCGTCAATAAAATCGTAATTAGTCTCGATTATCAAATGATTCTTGTAGAAAATTCTATTTCTTTGTTAACACTTTCTGTTCATGATATAAATACTAAATTTTTATTGCACAGCATAATTATTTAATAATTAATTAATATATTTTTTTAAGCATTGATTGCAATACATGCATAAAAATATGTGACTTAATTATGCAATGCATACAAATTTATTATTTAAATCATTAACAGAGAACAAAAAAATAGAATTTTCTACAAGAAACTTTCGATCAAAATATCTGCGCTCCCATTAAATTCGCGCGTCTGTACACATCCATCTCGCTGCATATCTCGCGCAAGACTGACCACAAGCCGCAAAACTCAGAGCAGCGGTATCGCCAAGCGCAGCTATACGTCCGTCACGCTGCGCGTCTCGCGCGAGACTGATTCTCGATCTCGAGACATTGCGATTGCGAGACTGATCGTCAGCGTCAGTCTCGCGCGAGACGCGCAGCGTGGCGGACGTATGGGTTGTGTTTAACCATACCGCTGCTAAGAGTCTTGCGGTCAGTCTCGCGCGGTACAGACGCGCGAATATAATAGAAGCGCAGATATTTTGATCGAAAAAGTCTTGTAGAAAATTCAATTTATTTTTGTTCTCTGTTAAAGATATTAATAATAAATTGTTATGCATTACATAATTAGTTCACATATTTTCGTACACGTATTGCAATCAACGCATAAAAAAATGCATAAAAATTCAGTATTTAAATCTGAAACAGAAAGTGCGAACAAAGAAATAGGATTTCTACAAGAATCCATTGATAATCGAGATAATCACAACGTCGAAATTAATTATGATTTTATTGACGAAAGGATTTATTTATATTTTTTGATAGAAATCAGCTTCTTTAAACTTTAATATTTTTGACAATTATCAGCTGTTTTCTGTCAAAAAATATTAATCGAAGATAAAGTATTATAACGTATTATTTACAATATATTATTATTTTAATCTTTTTAACATATTATTATTTTAAAATTTAATTAGCAAATTAACGCTTTATTAATATTTTTGACATACATCAGCTGATGAAACTTAATTTGCTAATTAAATTTTTAAATAATATTATGTTGTAAAAATTTAAATAATAGTATGTTTTAAATATAATGTTATAGTACTTTAAACTCGATTAATATTTTTTGACAGTGATCAGCTGATTTCATTCTCTTTAACATAAAATTGAGGAATCGCGCTTGTGTCGTTCTAGTCCCGTTCTAAAAATGGCATGTTAAGTCGATTCTCGCAAGTATTGCTGCCTCTTTTTTGCGATATTGATTAACTGCCTCGATTTGCGTTGTACGAGGGTTGTCTGAAAAGTTTCCGACCTCGTAAACAAAAGTTGGGGAATGTGTTTGCGCATGCTTTGAAAGGTACTCACCAAAATTTCAGCCATTTTGAACGCGCAGTTGTTGTTTGACAATCATTTGAGTGAGTCGATGTGAGTGTTTTTGTGAAAATGGAAAAAATCGAGTATCGAGCTGTCATTAAATATTTGTTTTTGAAAGGCAATACGCCTACGCAAATCAAAGACGAGTTGGACGCTGTGTACGGGGACTCTGCACCATCATTTACCACCGTGAAATTTTGGGCTGCTGAATTTAAACGTGGCCGTACCAGCTTGGGTGACGATGAACGTTCGGGACGTCCAAAAACTGCAACCACTGACGATAATATCGCTCAAGTTCACCAAATGGTGCTAGACAACCGTCGAATTAAAGTTAGAGAGATAGCAGAGGCTATGAACATGTCCAAAGAACGTGTTTATCACATATTGAATCAAGATTTAGGCATGAGAAAGCTGTCCGCGCGTTGGGTGCCGCGTTTGCTCACTTTGGACCAAAAACGTGTTCGAATGAACATTTCCAACGCTCTGTTGGCGCAGTTTAGGCGCAATAAATCAGAGTTTTGGCGCCGATTAATTACTGTAGATGAAACTTGGATACACCATTATACTCCAGAAACAAAAACACAGTCAAAACAGTGGACTGCGAAGGGGGAATCGGCTCCAAAAAAAGCAAAGGTTGTTCCTTCGGCTGGGAAAGTGATGGCAACTGTTTTCTGGGATAGTCATGGAGTTATCTTAATCGATTATCTTCAAAAAGGAAAAACCATTACAGGAGCATACTACGCATCAGTACTTGACAAGCTGAAGGCAGAAATTGCGAAAAAACGGCCACATTTGCAGAAAAAAAAAATTTTGTTTCACCAAGACAATGCGCCGTCTCACACCTCAGCGGTTGCCATGGCGAAAATCCACGAATTACGGTTTGAACTGCTTGACCACCCTCCTTACTCACCAGATCTAGCCCCAAGCGACTTTTTTTTGTTCCCTAAGCTAAAAGTTGCGCTCGGAGGACAGAGATTTTCGTCGAATGAGGAGGCCATCACCTTCGTAAACAACTATTTTGCAGAGAAAGACGCCGAGTACTATTTGGACGGGTTGAAGAGATGGGAGCATCGCTGGGAGAAGTGTATAGACTTACAAGGAGACTATGTAGAAAAATAAAAATTAATTTGAAGAAAAAATGTCTTGTATCTTTGTTAGGTCGGAAACTTTTCAGACAACCCTCGTACGTTATATCCATAGCATCGAAAGGTTGTCATCGCGAGGATTAATAGTTTAACAGTTTGTTCAAAATAAAATTAAATAAAATAATAATAAAATATGTTTTAAATAATGTTACAGTATTTAAAACTCTGTTAATATCTTTGACAGTTATCAGCTGATAATCTCGATGCTACGAATATAACGCACAACGCGAATTGAGACAGCCAGCATTGCGGAAAAGAAGCAACAATACTTCGAGACTTTCGAGAATCGACTTAACGTGTCTTTTTTTATAAAGGGACTAGAACAACACAAGCGCGCGCTATTTTTTTTTTTTTCGCAATATATACGCGAAAAATACGCAATAAGATGTTTTTAAATACAGGAATTTATAAAATTTTTATGATCATGAAGAAAATGATAATAAAAATATATATATCTTATATATATGTTAAAATATAAACATTATTGAAATTTTAGTGATAACAAACGCACTCGTGAAAAAGAAAGTCAAGTTAAGATAGAGTTACTTATCAGATGATATTAATTAATTAATTTGAAACTAATACAAAAACTGAATTATGAGACAAAAGTCCTTCAACAATCGAAGAAAGTCAAGCTCCCATGATTTATTTACTAAGAGAAATAGTTCTTACTTAGAGAAAAAATAGAGAAAAAAATGTCTTACTTGTTTAAAGTTTGAAATAAACATGCAATGCCATAATGAGATAAGTTGGAATCGTTTCTCAAGATGTCATTTGATTCTTCTCTGAGATAACATCTATGCAACTAGCGAATTTACAGAATACGGAATTCTCTACCACTTTCTAATAAAGCATATACTTGACCTAATTAAAAAGCTTTGTCATTTTCGTGCTATGATACTGAATTAATATGATAATAAATAAAACTTTAATCTCTAAAATGATATACATTTTATTTATCTTTCGGTAAATTCTTTAAAGCTAATTTACGAATCGCAAGTTATATCTTACTCTTACGTATTAAGATTTTCCTTTGTGACAGATCAGGCATCTGCATTCGAGCAGTTATAGAACTTCTAGTAAATATATAGTTTATTACGTATCTTTGAAAAATAAATTATGAAATGACAATGACCAGTTCACATACAGATATATATATATATATATATATATATATATATATATATATGTGTGTATATAAATAAACGTATAATACAGACAGTATAATTATAAATATCTCATAGATGTAAAACTCATCGTTTCTTCTTAAAATACACATATACAAACAATTAATTAATTGCCGGCTATATAATATTCATTGATGCGTCGGATTCAATATTGCGTCTTCTGTGTGGCTTCTTAAAGCTATAATATTGTTCAGACAAAATTTAAAGTTTGGTCTGTCATTTGATGCACACCAGCAACGCTGCAATAATTGGTATAACAAGGATGGACAGTTGAGAGGCATCTGCAATCTGCCTCCCGTGCGTACATAATCCATCACTTCGAGATTATTTCTGGTAGAGTAAGGTTGCTCACCTAACGATGTAATCTCCCACATTAGTACTCCAAATGACCAAACATCGCTATAAGAAGTAAATATTCCGTCCACTAAAGATTCCTGTGCCATCCAACTAACAGGAAGCAGATCTTCTCCTTCCTAAAATATAATTTCAATAAAGTTAAATCTTCTATTCTAATTATCAATTTTTTAAATAAGTATTCTTAAGCAAAAAACGTTTACTAATATTTTGCATTATACATTATATACATAAATGAATATTGGAGAAATATATATGAAAATATATAAATAGTTTTAATTTTTCTTAAATTCAATTTGACTTAAAGATATACAATAATATTAGAAAGACGCAACAATAGAAAAATACTTCCAAATAGTTTTATCTTTTTTAATTAATTATATCTACCTTGCGGTAATAGTCATCCCTGTAAATATCTCTGGCAAGTCCGAAATCACCGATTTTGACGATACGATTCTCTCGCAGACACTAAGCAATTTCGGCACGCGAGATCTCTATGCACAAAGCGCAGCTCTTCCAAATAACAACAGCCTCGCGCAACATCTTCGCAAATGGCGAGCAAGTCGTGTAGACGCAAAGCGTGTAAATCAGAAGGTTGGAATATTCGACACTCTCTCAAATATTGTTGCAGATCACTTTCCATTAATTCCAACACGAGTAATGGAGAATCGTCGTCTAAGCAGACAGCTAACAGTCTTAACACATTTTCATGTCTAAAGTGATTCATAAGCCTAGCCTCTTGCAAGAATTTCTTTTTTTCTTCCATGGAAGCACACTTTCCCAACATTTTTATGGCAACGGATGTCTCTGATTTCGGTTTTTCTAAATCCTTGACGTTCCCTTTAAACACCTGCGAAATGTTGAAAATTAATGTAACTTATATTTAAAAAAAATGATAATTTAAATTCATATAACATTAAACATATATATTTCGTTTTATTTCAAGTAATTCAACGAAATAGAATAAAATGCATATGTATGTCTAATAAAAATTATTGTATTACTATCTCTTTTAAAAAGTTGATTTATATAACTTTTACAAAGAAATGTGTATTTCTCATTTCTATATCTAAACATTAATGGCTTAAAATATGGCGTTACAAAAATTTTACCATTCCGAATGCGCCGCTGCCAATGATTTTCGTTAGTGTGATTTGCTCACGTTTGATTTTAGTCAGCATACATTTATTTGGATTAAATTGCAACGCAGGACTGTATAGCGCATTGAGCTGAACGTTTCCGATAGGCACCTCATGTTGAATCCTAGTCAAAACCTGCTCGTTACCTTCTTTGCGTTGTCGGTATACTATTATAAAGTTATAATATATTTAAATAATATTATGCATTGCAAATTTTAAATATTGCTCTTTTAACAAGTTAACTTTTTTTTAGAAAATCTCTCTACTTACTACATTAATCATAATTTGTAATTAAAAAAATGTGTATCAAATACTTACAACAATAAATAAGATAGCAGATGCAGGTTACAATAACGATAGCAGCAAGGCTTAACATCAATGTTAGATTATATTGCGTAGCTCGATTTATCCAATCATCACCTTTGTTACATAAAAATATAGTATAGCAAGTATTTTTGTATCGCCAGTGAAGAATAAAATTAGGAATAACTGTAGACGACCCAACTGGCTTAATTGATTTTTATTAATTCGATGTCATATAAAAATATAGACTACGTTTCGACCTTTGGTTCAGGTCCTTATCAAGTCTAAAATTATATAAAAAATAATAATACGAATATATCAAAAAGAAAATCATATTATGGATGTATAGCGTAAACCAAGTGAAACTAACGATTGGTATAAAGTAAATCATTTAAACATACCTTACGTAACATTTAATAAAATTTCAACAAGTTAAACTTCTCTAAATACATATGATGTGTCAACTACCGTTTCATAGAGATGGTAAAAAACGAACTAAGTTAAACATCCTTAATTATTCTATTATAAATAGGATTTAAATTCTCTGTGTCTTTATGTAGGTTAATCGTGTTGTTATATTTTTTTATATAAAACATTTCGGCTATCTCTCTTTTCCTAGTATGTGTTTCCTGATGTAAAATATTAAAGGTTGTCCATTTAAAGTCATGTAAATATTCATTTCTATGTTTGCTTATAACGTTCTGGTTACTACTATGCAATTTTATGTTATTCCTATGTTCTTTTATCCGAGTATTTAGGTGTCTTTTAGTTTGTCCAATGTATGTAGCGTCGCAGTCGTTGCAGTCGATCTTATATACAATCTCGGTCATATCCGCTTTAGGCAATTTGTCTTTTCCGCGTTTAATTACATTGTCTAATTTTTTTGGTATCGTGTAAATAACATTTAAGCCTGTTTTCTTAATAGATCCCGCAATAATATCACTTAAGTTTTTAATATACGGCATTAAAATACAAGAAGAAATATCAAAATCATTCTCTTTGTCAGCAACGTTATGAGAGTTTTTTAAAAAACATGTTCTTTTATAGATATAACGCTCGATGATCGTCATAGGAAAGCAATTATTAGACAAGATTCTTTTTACAATATGTAAGTTCCCATTATGGAAACGATCATCAGATAACAAAATAGCGCGATCAACTAAGTTATTGATGGTGTTCACTTTGTCTTTATACGGATGATTGGAATAATAATTTAAATATCTACCAGAAGAGGTGGGTTTCCGATACCAATAGGACTAGGATAAGGACCTGAACCAAAGGTCGAAACGTAGTCTGTATTTTTATATGACATCGAATTAATAAAAATCAATTAAGCCAGTTGGGTCGTCTACAGTTATTCCTAATAAAAATATAATTTTAATTTTCTTGTCTTATTTGAATATTTCTACTTATAATTTTATCATTAAAAATATTTAATTCTTATAATCCTGTAATACATTTATATGCATGTCAAATAAACAGATCATATTAAAATATCTACATATTATCATATTTGCTTACCAAGTGTTTGAAAAATAAATCTTTCATCAGATGGCCATGTAAAGTTCTCGTACTCAGGATATGTCAGTATCAAACGAAACTTGTATAAAGTTGCCGGTAGCAAGTTTTCTATATAATACGTTACTGTCTTATTATTCGTCTCAAAATTATCTGCGATTTGCCACTTTTGAATCGCATCATTTTTGTATTCCAGTATGTAATGTATCGTCAGATTAACGCTAGGAATCCACGAAATATTCATATTGTTTATGCTAACTTCGCTCAAAGTTATATTGTTCGGTTCCGAGTACGTGTACACGGTTGTGCTCAAACTGTCATTATAGAGATTGGTGTAGTTGGCTGGATACACACGTACATATACTAAGTATTTCTGTTCTGGCAGCAACGATTGGATTATTATAAAAAATTTGTTGTCTACTTTATTATTAATAAATGGCTTTTCTATCGGTTGCGTACTGTTCACCGAGTTAATTGTTTCCCAATATACTCTATAAGTTACTGTCGCACAATTCAGTTTCGTGGGTAGCATCCAATAAACTGCCGCTATAGTCGGCGTCAGAACCTGAACGTTCACATTTTCTGGTGCATTGAGTTTGCTTTCGTTAGTTCTTAGTATGACTTCCGATCGGAATTGCAGGTCCATCGATAATTGATCAGAGTAAAAATTGCTCACAGCTAGCTTCAGCTTGTATTTTGTAAACGGTGTTAAATTCTGAATATCATAATATTGCTCGTATGTCTGTATATAGAATTCATCCAACTTGTTATGAAGATTATTATTCAAACAGCTTACGTAGATGATATATTTAATAGTAGGTATGTTGTTTTTGCATTTGTGCTTGCGATTTGGTTTTGTAAAGTTCAAAACAATACTGTGCGCTGTTATTTTTACTATTGTAATATTATAATTCTTTTCATCAGGCGTAAGGCATTCCGTCCGAGGATATGGTTGTAAGGAGGATGATTTACCAAACGATATTAGGGGATTAAAGTAATCCGTGCTGTTTATTATTTGCACGTGTTTAGATGCGTTTTTTTCACTGTCGACAAGTGCATACTTCTTTTTTAAAATATAAATATGAAAACTGCGTTCATTATCATTAAATTTAGTTATATAAATGTTTGTTTCATCAATTATAAAATATTGCATAAACTCCGTGCCAATTTCAGCGATTGAAATTGAATTACATTTATTTATTTTAATGTTCGCCACAATTAATTCGTGTTTATCTAGCCAGTATATTATTGGCTCCTCTGTATTTGTGATGTCAAGCTTTATTTGATAAAAAATTTTAAAAAATGATGTTTTGTATGGACTACAGGTCATATCGGTTCTTAAAAAAGATTGCACATTTCTTCCGTCAAGATCCGATTTCATTATTACATACTGTATATACGACTCTGCATCTATCTTTTCTAACCAATATAAAAATCTGGAAATTATATATATTATTATATATGTGTATTATAAAACATAATTTTAAACGTGAAGTTAAAAAAATAATAAGCTTAAGTTCTTACAATTTTTTGATAATTAATGATTTTTGTAATTCTTTATATCTTTATTACAAAATCATATTATATTATTGCAAAATTAGAAAATAATATAAATTCTTAAGTGAAAGACACAAAAGTGTTTATTTCTTCAAGTGAGTAAAAGTTAACGTACCCCATAGACGGCTGTATAGTTAAATAAAAATAATTTTCTCTGCTCAAAATCTTATCATATTTGACTATGCCATTTTGCCACATTGTTAAGTCCAGCTTTATAATGGAGTTGTCATATCCCATCCAATATAAATTTCTTCCTATCCAATCGATGTAGAGATTGTGTGAACTTGTTTCAAGGCTAGTTATTTTTGTAATATTATTTGTATTCATATCCCATATAATTAAATCTTTTGTGATATACTTTTGAAAATACTCAAACTCATTACTAATCGACTCGATCCAATAAATTGTATGTTCTGCTACAGAATAAACCACTTCTATTGCATTAACATTGCTATTAAGGGTAAAGAGATTGACGTAGGTTCTTGAATCCAGATCCCATATTGCAATGGTATTATTCACTGTAATCAATAATTGAGGTATCGGATTTTCGTGCGTCGTTGATGCGTTCATTAAATCTGTATAAGGACCAGCACCAGCTTTAGTATGCGCTTGTACTCGAAAATAGTACGTTGTATTAGGTTTTAGTTTATACTCTGTGCACTCCAATGTAGTTAAAATAGTTTTCTCGTCACAGATTTGAATCTTTTTTAGGTACTCGATGAACCAACATTGCACTGTATATCCTTGTATCGCTTTGTTTGCAAATTCAGGTTGGTTCCATCTGTAAGACAAATTTTAGCCTTTTCATATTTAATAATTTTTTAACAGAATTAATATTTTTATTGTATATGTCTATGTTAAATTTTAGAGAAATAAAGGATATAGACTGAAAACTTTGATTCTTCACCTGAATGTCACAGAAATGTTGATTTTTTCATTGAGAAATCCATTGAACTCTACGAATGCTCTTGGCCCGCTCGGAATTATTCCTAGAGATTTTAAGATGGTACATATTAATATGTTTAAGTTGATTATCTCGGTAAATTAAAAAAAAAAATACTTTAACGTGCAATGAAAATAAAGAAAATAGAGAAAAATAAACATATATTACCAAATTAACATAGCGAGTTTTTAAAATAATGAAATAACAAAAAACCCTTGTGTATTTGTGTGTGTATGTATTTCAAGACTTGTGTTAGAAAAGTAATTTATAAGTTATAATAAAAAAAACTTCCAATAAAGTGCTAAACACTTTTCTAAAATTTCCTATTGATTCACAAATCAGAGGTACATTATTTGCGACTGATTTAAAACAAACAAGAATAATAATGAAATTGATGGTGTTATCTAAATTTTGCTTTATTTTACATAGAGTGTATACATTTTCTCTCTTTTCGACAGAATTAATTTTATATTATCCTTGTTATTAGAATATTAGAAAATGGTTTGATAATTTTTTTAATTAAATTTTTACTCTTTCTTGAATTTTCATTATACTTACAACTTGTAAATTTTTTGTTAATTTTTTATTAACATTCTATATATTTATTGCATCTTACCAAAAGATTCTGGGTTCATGGACATATTTGCAAATGTAGCTTCATGGAGTTCATCGACTTTATTTTTTATAGTTACGCTATCAGAAAAATTCTGATCCGGCTAGATATTTTGTAAAATGAGGTGATTGTTGTTTTCGGTCTCTGAAATATCCTTAATAAAATATAACATATAACAAAAATTAGTAATGCAGCTAAGTCAGTAATTCCACGGTATTTTTAATGATAAATAAAATAGTATATATAGAGATATATATGAACAAGATTACCATAAATAATAAAATATATGTCGAAATAACTAAAAGGAGCATAACATTTTTTGTTTTGTAATAATATTAGCTAGATATTTTTATTTATAATTCCATTCCTCATTTATAATGTGTTAAATATTATGTAATTTCATTTCTAAAATATTTATTCTTATTATTCAACATATTTTCTTGCGAAATATCAAACATGATTCTTATATTAAAAAAAAAAAACTCACGCAGAATAGACAGAATAAGAATTATTTAATAATAATTCATAATTGTTTCTTTTTTAATAAATAATATATGAAAATGTTACTCGCTTCGATTCCTGAAGCGATTTTGCTGATAATTATAGCTAATGATTTAGTTTTTTTGCGATTGTTAGTTAACTTTTTAAAATAAGCGTGTTTACTTTTTAATAATCCGTCCTTTATTATTAAAATTTTAATAATAATGATTATATTTCAAGAATCAAAATGTTTAAAATATTCTCTTTTATATGTGTTTGTGTGTGATTATAGAAATTATATAAATTTTTGTACTTAAAATCTTGTCGAAATTTTTTTTGATTATGGTTATATCTTTTAACGCAAAAAAATTCCGGAAAACAAAATACCATTACTTTCGATTGACATTACCATGATATATAAGAATATGTGCATATTCTACATATAACTGTTCAAATGGATATCTATATTCATATGGCTATATAAATGGATATACTATGAATATTATATATATACATTTATAAATTTTTATTAGTTAGATTGGAATAGATTGCTGTTACGTATGTTGTTCATTTAACTATTGGCCGTATAAAGTTAATTGATACAATTTGAATTTTATTATACCAATATAGTCAACATTCCTTTATATGTATATGACACAAATGCAACCATCCTTGACACATCAAAATGACGCGAACTCTTTGAATTAATTTAGTTAAATAAAAATTAATTTACAAAAGTCTTATTATATTATTAAATAATTATAAATATTTAATAAAGTAAATAAGATCTTTTTGCAAATTGATGAAAAATCACATAAAATTCAATTCAAGTGTTATAAATATATGTATGTATGTAAGTATGTATCAAAATAGTTAAAAATTAACAGAAAATCTTATTAATATTAATAATTATTAATCTTAAAAATAGCAATAGAAACACAAACATAATACAGTCAAATTTTAATATTTTGTCTTAATTTAGTTTAATTTTTGACTATATTATACATCTATTTATAAACAAAATAAAATTTTCAAGCTTTATACATCCTTTCTCATTGCATCATACTTTATAGTTTTTTGTATAGTTTTATTTTATTATACAGTATGTAATATTATTATATTACACGTTTTAGTTATTCAAATAAACTGCACTAATACTTGTAATAACATTTAATTGTTTTTTAATGAAGCGAAAAAAATCTCTTACCTGCGTGAAAAGGTTGTCTGGAACGGTATGTTTCTTTGTCAAAATCGCGATAGCTGCTTTCACCAGCATTAAACTTTTCAATAAAACGTATAATCTCAACTTAAACATAATAATTTCGGTGAACGTTGGCGTTCAATTTTTAATCACCAGTGTTGATTATTTCTTATTCTATGGATGATTCAGATTTGATCTAATCGACTCGATACTTTATTATGTGCTCGATGAATTTTTTAAAATCTAGTTTGCGAATCGCGTTATTGTCTTCCAATACATTTTAATATATCTTTTTATGATTAATCACAATATTCTAGTAAATAGTAACTTTTATAATTATTCGATGGGAACCAATAACAAAAATAAATACGAAGCGACACGTATTCACTTGATTGTATCCAAGATAATAATTTATCTTTGTTGTAATTTCTTTTAATATTTCCGTGAATAGATAATCAATAAAAATATAATCACACAATTTATATAAGCTATCCGAAAATTATAGAATTATAAATTTTCTGTCACTTTCACCGCTATTCAAGCATAAAATATTATCCACGTTGATATTTGCTATATTTTTTGTTTCACTAAAATATAAAAAATTATGATTACTTCTTTTATGCATATTGTATACTACGCATGTTATTAGGATTCACTATATGTGCATATTGTTGTGTGACGTTTATATGACAGTATTTGAATCAAATGATGCGGAACGTTGTCTTTTTTCGTGGCAATCACAATCGTAACTGACTTCGCAGATTAGACTGATCGTGCTTTATTTGCTGCCCTCTGTATGATTCATTTCGCTCTGCCTGATCGATGATACTCACAATCAATGTTATTTCCAACAGTTACTTTTTCTAACACAGAGAGAATTTTCTTTTAGAATTTATCTACTTTAGAATTTACCCCAGAAAAACATTTAGTAATCGTGAGACAATATGGTATAAAAAAATTTTAAAAATATGTTTGATTAATTTTACTATACTTTTAGTAAAATTAATCAAACATATTTTATATTTTATTGTAATAAATATTGTTATTTTTTATTGTGATAAATAAACGTCAACTGATTTACGCAATTAAATATTTTTAATAAAGAAATCTTCTACTTAAATATAAAGTTTAGATCCGAACACAGTGAAATGGCTTTCTGGAAGCTGACCGGAACTGCAATATATTTTGGATTCTTTCAGAGAAGTACGTGACAGTCCATTAATATTAATACTTTTAGTTATATATTATACGTGCATGCCATGCCATTATAAGATAAATTGGAATCGTTTTTCATAGTCATTTGAATCTTTCCTGAGGTAACACATAATCATTTTCTAATAAAGCATTGACTAGCCCTTACATAATTAAAAAGCGCTCGTGTTTTTAATATGTATACTGAATTAATACGACAATAATTAAAACTTGAATATCCAAAAAATTAAATCTTTATATATATTCGGTAAATTCTTTAAAGTTAATCTACGAATCGCAAGTTATTATCTTTCATTTTTAAATATTTCCTTTTGTAACAGATCACAATACAATTTTTTACTACTTTTTAAATGTACCGTTTTTTTTGGCCGAGTGTATCTTTTGACAGAAATCAGCTGATTCAAGCATTAATTTGCTAATTAAATTGAAATTAATAATTTACAGAAATCAATTGATAACTGTCAAAGAAATATTAATCGAGTTTAAAATATTATAACATATTATTTACAATATTTTTATTTTGGTCTTTTTATAGCAGATTGTTATTTTAAAATTTAATTAGCAAATTAACGCTTTAATCAGCTGATTTGAACGCTTCCAACAACTTATTTGAATATTATACCGTATGTCAAAATAATCTGGAATTCACAGAAATTTCAAATCAGACAAGTCGCAATACGGAATTTATAAGACAAAATTAATAATTAGATCACATAGAGACAAAATACAAATAGAAAAAACAAAATAAACAGCTAGTGTTACTTTCATAGTTATAGCAATCGAGCAATATTGCATGAATGATTTTCTACAAATTCAACGATTTCTATTTTAAAATTGAAACATTATATTTTTAAAATACTAATTTTTTTAAATCTTTGTTTGTATAATTAAGTATCTAAAAAATCCGTTTTCATATTGACAAGAAAATATCGATGATTACCAACTTAATTAAAAACGACTTTTTTGTGAGATAATTTTTGTCTGAAATTATAATTAATTATTTAGCAATACGAAGTTTTGCATGAAAATAAATTATCTTAGGAGCAGAGGCATATTCAGGATTTTATTTCGGGAAACTGGAACTTTGTAGACGAGCAATTACATAAAAATAAAAATTTATATTTAACAATGAATTTCGACTTATTGGATAATGTATGAAATAAGTACATTATTTTTTACATTTTTTCTATCTTTTTACTGAATTTTTATTCTACTGTAATGTGAGAAGAATTAAAAATTTTGTTTTAATGATACGGAATCAGTAATGCAAAATTCAACTTTTTACAAGTAAAGTAAAATCCATGTGGCTTTCATATGAGAAACACAATTTAATTACCTTTTTACGCAGTACAAAAGTTTTATAGTAAAAACACATCTATTTAAACATCGTATTCATATTTTGAAACACAATACTTTTTTAAAAAAGATTTTTTTTTTCTTCAACATAAAACATTTTTTTCACAATTCTATTAATGTACATAAATAGAGATGTTTATACAATGAATTTTTAGAAATTGTGCACTTGTACATAATTATTTAATTTCTTAAAAAAAAATTATAGCTTTTTTTTAATTTAATCAGTATCATTTAGTTCATAAAGCCCTAAACAATTTTAATTTTGAAATTTAATGTGTGTTTGTAGTTAAATTAGTAACTCACACAATTTGATTTATTTTTTTATTTTATATTATCTTGATTTTTTCCTATTTTCTATAATTATCTTATTAAAACGCGCATAGTAAATAATATACCTAATTATAAATAAAAAATAATTTCAAGGTGTGAATTTTATTTTTCTTTATCTTCTTGTATTTTACCTTCCTCTTTAGAAAAAATAAAAGAAAATCACTAATGGTAATTAATATACATATACATATTTTATTCATTTATACATTTGTTACGTCCAGACTCAAGGAAGGAAGAGTCGAAAGGAAGGACGTAACTAAATTTATCTTTTCGAACGACGGCAGACTATCCGTCTGTTCGACCCGAACGAACGTCTGGGCCCAAATAGGTCAACGACCGCAAGGGTCGCTCTTACTCTATTTAAAGGGCCGTTCGCTCGGTGGTCCCTTTTTGGCAAGAGAATTTAATCTCTTTTACGCAGGATGGGACCTTGTGCGATCCTGGTTTACGGGAATAAGTGGGAACGGGTTATTAATAAATGAAAATCATTTATTTTGAAATTTATAAATTTATTCCTAATATAAAGACGAAAGAATTTATATACATAATAATATTATTGACGGACTTAGTTGCTAATGAAGAGTGAATGTATGTGTATGTGTCGCGGGTGATACATTAGTACGGAGGTCTTCAATCGGGGCAGAAAGGGGTAAGAGTTATTGTTTAAATTTTAGGGTCCCGATTGGTGGTTACAATAATTTAAATGGTAATAGGTATATAAAATTAGTGTCCATGTGTGTGCGTGTAAGAGAGACTTCTAGGTTATATGAGTTCGGTAATTATGGCGGTGGAGGGGGGATAGGTTCGTAGGAGAAGGTGTGCAGGGACGGCTAAAGGATATCTTCGCCCGGGAACATACCAGGGGATGATGTTATTCCTATCGGTGGTCTCTAGAAATTCGCGTAAGGCCTCGTGGTCTACGGGGCCTGGACCAATCGTGAAAGCTTCCTCAGGGACTTCTCGTATCCCTGGGAGCTGGTTTATCAGCCAAGCTCTGAATTGCTCGTATGAGAGCTTGGCAGGCGATTCTGATTCTTCGGAATCGTCGTCGCTGATATCTACTACCTCAAACCCTTCCGGATGTTCCCTATTTACCGAGGACGTTGGGGATGAGGGAGGAGAATCTTCAAGGGTGATTGTTGAGGGAGCCGGAGACGGAGATCTAGGTGGCTCAGGGCGTTCGGGAGAAGCAGGGGGAAGAAAGGGAGAAGGGCTCCGCGGAGAATCGGCGTCCTCAGAGGAAACAGAGGAGTGAGGGGAAGGGGCCCGCTGAGGTATAGCGGGTTCGGGAGAAAGAGGAGAAGGAGTTCGCGGGGAATCGAAAAATTCTGCAGAAGCAGAGGTAGCGGGAGACGGCGTCAGCGGGGTTTCTATATGTTCGGGTGAGGAAATAGGAGAGACCGTAGGGTGATATGTATTAGTTGTCTCTGTATGGATCGGTGTGTTAATTTTTTCTAGGGAGCCGAAGGTTTCGCCCGCAGCCAGACTCCGTGCCAACGCTTTCTTTAACCGCCTATTACGCCGGTTTCGCGCCAATTTAACAGCGGTTCGCGAGGGTCGTCTCCTTGGATTTTCCACTACGAGAGCGAATAATAAAGTAACCGGGCAAGAAGAGTTTTTACTGAAAAATAACTCTGGGAGTTCTTGTAAGAGAAAAAAAAATATATATATATATATATATATTTATTTTTATATAATTTTGATATTTTAATTATTTAATAATTTAGTTAGTTATTGTATTACTTATTTGTTCATTCAAGAGAGAGAGAGAGAGAGAGAGAGAGAGAGAGATAGAGAGTGAGAGAGAGTAAATCACGGATTGTTCCGCTATCGCGGGAAATCCGGAGTGATTTCAAAAGGTAAGGGGATGATAGAAATCACGGATTGCTCCGCTATCGCGGGAAATCCAGAGTGATTTCGAGAGAAAGAGGAGATGGAAGAAATCACGGATTGCTCCGCTATCGCGGGAAATCCGGAGTGATTTCAAAAGGTAAGGGGATGATAGAAATCACGGATTGCTCCGCTATCGCGGGAAATCCAGAGTGATTTCGAGAGAAAGAGGAGATGGAAGAAATCACGGATTGCTCCGCTATCGCGGGAAATCCGGAGTGATTTCAAAAGGTAAGGGGATGATAGAAATCACGGATTGCTCCGCTATCGCGGGAAATCCACAGTGATTTCGAGAGAGAGGGAGAAGATGGAAGAAATCACGGATTGCTCCGCTATCGCGGGAAATCCGGAGTGATTTCAAAAGATAAGGGGATGATAGAAATCACGGATTGCTCCGCTATCGCGGGAAATCCAGAGTGATTTCGAGAGAAAGAGGAGATGGAAGAAATCACGGATTGCTCCGCTATCGCGGGAAATCCGGAGTGATTTCAAAAGGTAAGGGGATGATAGAAATCACGGATTGCTCCGCTATCGCGGGAAATCCACAGTGATTTCGAGAGAGAGAGAGAGATAAGGATGGGGGAAGAAAGGACAGTTTTTCGAAGTTAGAATTTAACAAGGATAATAAATTAATAAATTAAAAAGGAAAACAATTATAATTTAATTGAAGTCCCAGAATTATTTTAAGTATTATTAGTAAGGGTGGAGATGTAGCGTGCTTGATAACTTACTACTTATGGAGTGCGCAGGTAGATGTTAATTATTCCAGGTGTGAATCTGGCTACGGACTCCTCCGTGAGGATGGTGTTCCACTCGCAGTTGTTCACTCGCGAAAATCGTCGTACTCGGTGAGCACTGGGCACACGATGATTTCACAAATGTCACTGCGAATGCTCACGAGTTCGAGATTCTCTCGAAGGATGGTGATACAACTTTTCGCGATTGATCCGCGAGCGTAGGTTTGAGAAAAGATTGATATTCTCTGAGAGATGTTACGGGTATATATACCTTCTTGCTCCTCCTTCCCGTTAGTTTGTTAATATTTCCTGACGAATAGGGAATTTTTCAATAACGCCCTTTCAGTCCCGGAGGCGTCTCTTGACTTTAAAAGTTTATCGGGATTGGTCAGGGCTTTTGTTTAGGGCCCTAGGTTTTGACCAATGGAGAATTTGTTGAGGTTTATATTTTTATTATCCTCTCGAGATTTCGATATCGGCGGCGGTGTTTGTTGTTAGTTTTTCCTATATCGCGATATTTGTCGTTTGTTAGTGCCGCTTTTATCGGCGGGTTCTCGCTTTATTGCCCTCGCGTGTGGCTTAGAGCTTGTTTACTGAGAGGCGATGCGTGTGGCATCTTTTTAATCTTTATATTTTTCGCCGCTTTCTCGCGAGAATACCCGCAGGTGTGCTATCTTATTTTGCACACTTTCGTTTTCATTATTTGTTTTCCCCTAATTTTACTAGGGAAGGATTTGCTTTCGGCGCGTTCTCGCCGTCTTTATGTTTTGCCGATATGTGATTTTAACTTATTATTCGCGAGGGTGTCGGCAAGAATCCGCTTTCGGCATCTTTCCGCCTGGTCTCTTTTATTTACCGATTTTGTAATATTTATCGGTCGCTCACGATATCTGCAGCTGTCCGTTTCGCTGGGCACGTTTTCGTTTTATTATATACGTGCCGCTTAGATTATTATTATCTTTTTTCTTCCTTTCTTATTTACCTAACAACAAACTTCGCCTTGGTCGTGGGAAAGAAAAGAATCGTGAAGTCCGCCGGACGTAACACATTCTTATTTTACTTTATTTATCTTTCTCCATGATTAAAAAATTGTAATGTGAAAAAGGAGTTAATATTACTGCACAATGTTATACATATATTTAAGAAGTTGTAGAAAAATTTTTTAGAAAATACGAAATAAACATATATGTAAAATTATATATTTTGGCATGTTGAAATTATAATTACATTAAAGTTCGTTATTAAAATTTTCGTTATTTTACAAGAAAAATAAACACCATTAATATATAATATTATAAAGATATTAATAATAAAATACTAATTTTGTAAACATTAATATAAAATAGTATTGCTAATATTAATATTAACTATTACGTTGAATGTACTAAGTAAATATTAATAATAAATCAAATATTAATGTTTATATCCTATATGTATATTAAATTTTCTATCTTATATTTATATTATTTAATTTCATATCTTATATTTATATTATATTATTTAACATATCTTTATATTAATATTTAATAGAGTATTATAAATATAATTAATATACATAATATCATATACACATACATATACATATATGTGTATAATAAGCATTACGTAAATATTATTAATGTTTATATAAACAATAAAACTGAATAATATATAAAAACTAATTTAACATTAAATACATTTAAACACATTTACAATATAATACAATATAATTAGAAATAATCAAGAAAATAATTGAAATCAAGTGCTCACTTAAGAAACAGGTAATTTATAAATAAATAATAAATATATAAAACATTAAAATATGTAAAAAATTATTTTAAATATTTATGATATAATATTGGACATTTAATAAAAATGAGTGTTTTACTGTATTTATATTATGTACGTATTGAGCTTCTCGATTTTCTGATTCGAACAAACGGTGAAAAAATTGCATCTGATCGTCCATTTCATGAGAACGTGTTATTAACTTGTAGTGAATACTATATTTTAAATATGGGGGTCTTATATATTTTCCCGCAAATTCACGTATCTAAAATTAATATTATTTTAATTTTGATTGTTTTATCAATCAAAATTTTGTAATTAATTATCACGAAAAACGAGTTTATCAAATAATTAGCATAAATTATATTGAAATACAACATATCTCCGAAAGAAACAGAAAAATACGTACATCATTTACAATATATGATATGTAATACATTGTGATAAAAAATAAGTAATTATAACGAAAATTTTATAATAAAACAAGTATAAAATTTACCTCGCCAAATAATTGTTTACCAGTATACGCATTATTAATAAGCACATTTAATACCACTTCTATACTGATTTGACTATAAAAAAATTATATATATATATATATATATATATATTTAATTCATATACATATACATATATATGTCATATATGTATGTACATATTTTCATCAGACATAAATCGAAAGTTATAACATTGTCAAAAGTTCATAGCATTGTGCTCTCCAGAACATTTGTTTACATTAAAATATATTTATAAGATGTTTTTAAATACAGAAAAAATAAAATTTTTATGATTATAAAGAAAATGATAATAAAAACGTTTAATGTTGAAATATAAACATTGTTAAAAGTGTCAGTGATAATAAACGCATTCATGGAAAAAGAAGTTGAATTAAGATAGAGCCACTTTTACTTAAAGAAATTAACTGAGTAATCTGAAACTAATACGTAAACCAAATTATTAGAATATAAATTATAATTATTAGACGAATTATTAGACTAAGCTAATCCAACAAAAGAGTCAGGCTTTCCATGACTTATTTGCTAAGAGAAACAGATATATGTAAATTTTTATTAACCTTTATTAACCCATTCTCGCGTCCTTCTTTATTTCCTGTTTGACATACAAAATATTTTTGATATGCATGAAGAATTTTGATCAGATATATAAAAACAAATTTTTAAAAAATGTGATTTGTATAGAATTTAGTACATTACACATTTTATAGTAATTTCACCTATCTCTAAATGCCATTTATAACTAAAATCAAAAGTAGTTATCTATTTGAACACTGGTATAACTACTTGTTTTTTTCTTATTTTTCAGTGTTAGTAAACAAAATATATGTTAAAGTTTAAAATTTTTTTTATGCAAATATGTATACAGACGTATAATACAGACATATTTTCAAATATCTCAAATAGATGTGCAAAAATTTGTTTAGCTTTAATATACACATGTTCAAATAATTAATTAATTGTGCCAACTAGATAATATTTATATTGGATGCAATTCTGCGTCACTTCTTAGATCTATAATATTGTTCAGACAAAGTTTAAAATTTGGTCTGGCATTTGCTACACCCCAGCAACGCTGCATCAACTGATATAATGAGGATGGACAATCGAGAGGCATCTGCAACTTGCCTCCCTCGCGTACGTAACTTATCACTTCGAGATTAGATTTTGTTGTAGAGTAAGGTTGCTCACCCAATGATGTAATCTCCCACATTACCCACAAAACAATTTGATATACAATGTATATACATTTCATATACATTTATTTATATTGTATATACATAATATATACACATGTATTACAGCGTACATCCAATGTATATGAAATGTAAATGCAATAGTACCCCCAGCGCATGTACATGGAATGTCATAAAAATATACATATGTACATGAAAAAACACATTCTATGTATATACTTCATGCATGTACATTTAATTTTTATGCACGTACATAGGATATACATAATACGTGCATAGCATGTACATAATATGTACATAAGATATACATAATACATGCATAGGATGTACATAGGATATACATAATACGTACATAGCATATACATAATATGTATATAAGATGTACATGGCACATGCATAGGATGTACACAGGATATACATAATATGTACATATCATGTACATAATATGTATATAAGATGTACATGACACATGTACAGAATGTACATAGGCTGTACATAATACGTGCATAGCATATGTACATAATATGTACATAAGATGTACATGGCACATGCATAAGATGAAAATAATACGTGCATATCATGTATATAGAATGTATACATAATATATACATAGAATGTGCGTAAGACATGCATAGGATGTATATACATATTATGTACATGCCACGCACGTATTATATGTGCATGTAGCACATACGTAACATATCCAAAATGTTCCATTTTAAATGATTTACTTGAATATTTCTTAGGGACAGCATTTTAGGGGAAAATATTTCAAAAGTTGTAGAGTTTAGAAGGAAATACTTAATGGTGACTTAAATTTTGAATTACGTTCATTTACCAAGATCATATATATAGAGATCAATTTCTTTTTAGGAAACTCCTACAATTTTTTTATATAAATCGATTCTTTGTTACATTTTATGTAAGAAATTATTAAAAAATTGACCAAATGTCAAACTATAAAACATAAAATATCTTATAAATACGCTTGTAATTTTTTACACAGAATATAACAAAGAATCGATTAATATAAAATATAATTGACAGTTTCTTTTAAAAACAAAATTGACCTGTAAATGACTTTAGTAAATGACCGTAATTAAAAATTTAGATCACTATTAAGCACTTCCCTCTAAACTCTATAACTTTTGTCTGAAATATTTTCCCCTAAAATACTCCCTAAGAAATATTCAAGTGGATCATTTAAAATGAAGACATTCTGGACATGTCACATACGTGCTACGCACATATTATGTACACACGCCATACGAGTATTATATACATTCTATGCATGTATTATGCACATCTTCTATACATATAATGTACACGCCATGCACGTACGTATTATATACAAACTAAATGTTTATTTCAACAAAGTTATATAAAAGATTATTGCAAGAGAATAAATAACACAAAAGTTAAACTTAGAAGTAATAAAAAAATTGTATTTATTGCACGTATATGAAATGAGCATAAGATGCATATTAGTTAGTCATAAGGTACATATGTATTTTTATAACAAAACTGTAATTTTAAAACTAAAGCGCAAGATATGGCAACTTCTATACACTTTTTTTAAATAATATTAACACATATGTATGAAAATAAAATACTTGAATAACGCAAAAGTGTAATTAAGATTACTACAATATATGAATATATTACTACAACATATGTATGTTAGAAATTATTAATAAAAAATCTAATAATACAGGAATAATATAGGAATATATTAATATTTTTTATCAGAACCGTAAATATTAGTAAATTAAAACAAAATTCATTGTGTGTAAATATAATACGTACAGTGAACGTACGCGAAGAAACAAAGAATTATTAAAAATAATAGAAACTTTTGTACTATTTTTACTCTCTATTCTATACCATAGCTGCCATCATATGAGTAGTGTGTTTTAAATATTTTAAGACTACTCTCCGTTACTGATCTGCGGGTTCTCATTAACGTCTTGAGTAGTTGCAGGTTTATTTTTGTTATTATTAAAACGATCTTTGCTCCTTACAAGCCATGCTTTTATAAAACTTATAATTTCTGCATTTGTGCAATCATTAGTATTCTTATTGAGTCGTACGGCAGCTGCAAAAGATTATCACAAATTATATTAAAGTAAAAAGTTTTGCAAAATTTTAATTGTATGATTATTATTATAATTGTATTATTATAACTTAATGGTTTTTAATTTACAGAAAATAGTAGATGCTACAGCTAAATCCTTGAAGATTTTCTTTTTCTTTGCTCCTTCCCAAGAGTAAATCATACCAACTTCGTTAGTAAATACATGATACATAATTCTCCGTACAATCTCTTTAACGTTACTACCTCCAATACGACTTAAATGTTGCGACTGCCATTATAAAAAGATTATTTAATTTCTTTAATTGAAAAATTGTAAAATAAAGACTTAAATATTGAATAATTTTTTATATTAATTTAATTGTTTAAATTGAAACATTTTTATAATCAAATATATCGTACTTAAAAATTCTTACCAATAGTTTCTTATGTTCAGAGTCTATCAACCAGTTTTCTAATAGAGCTAAAGAATTCTCATTTACCGGAAATGATCGTGTGATATCTAGAATTTCTTCATGCGAAGTTAAGTCTTGCGATTCATTTCTTTTACTTTTTAATAAAAGACTCATACTTTCAACAATATCGTCCATTTTTAAACTTAGAATGTGTAATTCTCTTAGAATTCGTTTTTGATATTCTGAAATAAAAACATCGATTATAAATTATATAGCAACACTTCCTTCAAAAATAATATAATTTATTTACGCATAGTATAGAAAAAATAACACATATTACAAAATACTCAATATACAAATATTGCAGAAAATGATTGTTTTGTGAAACTATTAATAGAACATTTTGACAGACCACTGATAAATAATTGTACATCTCCGGCCATGTCAAAATTGTGACGTCAGAGGCGAGAAAACAAAAATTCTTAGATGCCATTTTTAAATGAAAAGATATATTTTGATAAAACAACATTTCACACCTGACTTTAGCATACTCTTAAGATACCTCGAAAATTATCTTTTTCCCTTTATAATCAGTCAACAGCTGTAAAAAATAGCTATATAAAGTCCTAGTCCGTTCAGTCTTGCACATGCACAGCTATTCCATATTACAAAGTCTGATATTACGATCATTTTACAGTTGTTGATTGGCTATCAAGAGAAAAGCATAGTTTTCGAGGTATTTTAAAAGTACGTTAAAGCCATCTGAAGTGGTATTGTATCAAAATATTTATTTATCCAAAAATGACATCTATGAATTCTCAACGTGACACTTCTTGCTTCTGACGTTACGATTCAACATGGTCACAGCGAGTACCCAAAAGCCTTAATAGGATATCGATACAACAAGATCATTTTTAAACCATATTTATCATCTTTACTTAATATTTAATATATAAAAAAAGAGAAAAACTTGTTTAAAATATGGAATATCAAATTTATCAAAAGAAAATTAGTGGTACTACAAAAAAAATTAATCTTATTTTCATTATTACATGTACAAATTTAATCTTACCATTATTCTGTTGAAGAGTCGAAGTAGGCTGCTGTGATACTGCAGATAGATTTTCAGACTTATTAGACGTAGTAACAGAGGTAGAAGCTTTCAACTGATCATTTTTGTCAGTGACATTAATCCCTTCAAAAAATAATGATTGAACGTTACTCTTTTTACATATCATTGGATATTTCTTTGAGACTTTTTAACTTTTGAGACAGAAAAACAAAGTATACTAATAAAATGTATGAAAAAATATTGTATATTTTTAAAGAAATCATCTTTGTACATCTTTATTTCATTATTTCTGATGAATAGATTAAATATTTTTTTTCTGTACTATATGCACAAACAGAATATTAAAAAGCATTGATATAAAAAATAATTACAAATATAAAAATAGAACAAAAGCCACAGCAAAGTGTTCGCGCAAAATGTTACTTCATTACTTGGTTAAACGCGTTTCTGTTTGATAGTAGACCTTCTTCAGCAACATACTAATTATAACAAAATTCTGCCGTAATTATATAAATAATATCGATTGAGTCTATCGTTTTGACAAAAACATTTGACTGTGTTATCAATAGGCGACAGAATGATATAGTATTAATAAAATTAATGATTAATTTGACATACATTATGGCGACAATTATGTTTATAATTACGGCGTAGAATTTATTATAATTTTTATGTTACTGAAGGTCTGATATCGGACAGAAACGTTTACCAAAAAGTTTTATATAATTTAAATAATTCACATTAAAACGTTTTTATAATCAATTTATAATCAAATATACTTTACCAATCATTACTTATGTTCAGAATCTAACAAGTCTTCTAGAGTTAAAGAATTCTCATTTACTGGAAATGTGATATCTAAAACATCTTCATGCAATGATAAGTTCTGCCACTCATTACTTTTACTTCTTAATAAAAGATTCATAGTTTTACTGATATCATCAATTTGTAGATTGTGTAATTCTTAAAGTAAGAAAGTAAGAAAGTACAATTTTGCACGAACACCTTGCTGAAGCTCTTGCCCTATTTTTGTATTTTTTATTATTTAATTTTTGAGTTTTTTTATTTTTATTATACAAAAAATTATTAATGAAATATTAAAATAGAATTCTTGTCTTACAAATATATGTATAATATTGTATGATTGTTGCTTATATTACTTACCACTTAATTGAGTTTTTTCTATTGGAGTTGGAACAGGATATATAACATTATCCGAGGATACTTCGGTTTCAGAGGATAATTCATATTCATTTTCAGATTCTTTATGATGGCTTTTTTTCGTGCTCCTTCTACGTCTATATTTCCTTTTCAATTCTTCGTTATTAGAGGAGAGATTATTTGTGTTTTTAGCTTTATTGGCTTTTTTTTGTGCTATTTTATAATTGTCTATAAAAAACAAAATTAAAAACAATAAAAAATCGATCCATACAAATTTCGTAAAATGTTAATACATTTAGTGTATTATACTAAATGTATTAACATTTTACGTATAAACATTTTAGGAGTATTTTATTATATAAAGTATTCTGTGAGAATGTGTCAAAGTGTATTTTACCATAGCTGCCTAAAAGGTTTGCTTCATAGAGTGCCCAGTCGGCTCCAGGAGATTGCTTTTTTTTTATAAAGTCTACTATAATATGTTTTGCAGTGCCTTCAGGTGGCCAATAGCATTGTGAATTTTTTTTCATGTACCATATGTCAGGTACAGCTTCAACTGTGTCCTCATCATCAAATTTTACAACGTACCAGGTCATCTTGGATATTTTATAACTAAACTAATTATTTTATATTATGTACATTCAAATATGTTTATAAATTTAGCAATCTAATATTAATTTTTGCAATTTTTTATAATTAAACATTACAACTCTAATAAATTTTAATTATTAATATCAATAATAATAGCAATGTACTTATATTTATGGTTAAAAATAATAAATTATAAAATTATAAAATTATGCATGTAATAAAGGAAATGAGATTAATTTTTTTTTGTATGGTAGTACTACTAATTTTCTTTTTATAAATTCGATATTCCACATTTCAAGTATGTTTTTATCTTTTTTTATATATTGAATATTAAGCAAAGATGATGAATATGGTTTAGAATAAAAATGTTCTTGCTTGCTATATCGATAACCTATTAAGCATACAGAATTTTTATACGAAGCAAAGTTTTTAATTTCGATAATAACGTTGGTTTTTAACTCTACGAATCTATCGGCTATTTTTAAAATATTTAAACAATAATTATCTATCTGTACTTTTCTGTATTGCGGAGATGTACAATTATTTATCAGTGGTCCGTCAAAATGTTCCATTAATAGTTTCGCAGAAGAATCATTTTCTGTGATATTTGTACATTGAGTAATATTATATTCTTTAGTTGTACGATGAATAATTTGTTGCAGAGGTTGAGCAGATTTGCGAATCTTTTTTTTTAATTGCTGCATATAATTCTCGAAAGGAAATGCGCTGAAGTTGTCAAGTGCACCATACAGTTTTACACAATCACTTAAATGTAAAAGATTATGTATGTTATGCGATACAAAATCTGGACCATTAATTTTTATGGATTGACAAATAAAATGTTCCATCAAATTATGAGCATATATTACATAGTTTTCAAGTTTTGAATAATATTCACTTATCATTAAAGAACTTGCAAGACTTAATGTAATGAAGTGATTATAGATTTTGGATGATAATATCTCTTTCAAAACTATAGGACCAGCGTATAATAAAAAAAACCTAAATTCTGTAGCCTTATATCTTTTACACTCATTTATAAAACGCGTCTTTCTAGAAAATTCATGAGGAATATATCGTTTTAATTTTAAAAGGTTTTCACTAATTTTATTAACATCACGAGCTCGTAATTTATAAGGTGGTTTACCATGAATCCACCCATACCGTTTGTGACAAAGAAGTCTTTTCATAGCTCCTAACAAAAGACAATGCATATAGTCAATTGGTACGTTATCTATCATATTAAAGTTTGGTATATTTAACAGCAAGCTTCTACCAGTATGATGCTCTGATTGAGCAGCAGTTCTAAAAGAAGTATCGGTTCTTTTGGAAAAATTTCTAGTCTCAATAAAGCATAATACATTATGATACATTTCTCCTTCTTGATCACATTTCGTACATGAGAAATGGCCTGTGTGATGCTTAATAGATAAGGCAAATGATTTTGCGGGTGAATCGCAAATTAACATTAAAACTCGAAAATTATATTTACAAGAATTGATTGATATACCGTTAGCTGATAGATAAATACATTCATTAACAAAGTCTCTAAAATAATCATCAACAGATTTTGGCTTTTCTGTGCCATGATATAAGGCGACCAAAAACACTTGTTTCATAAGAACTTTTATTGATTTGATAGAACATAAAATAGGCCAAAACGAGCTATTAGTACTTTTGCTCAAAGGCAAACCGTCAATGTTGACAGCTAATAAAAACTCTTTATTTGCTGATATGCTGATCTTGTGATTTTTACAAAATAAGTTTAAAGTTTTCTCAATACCAAAATAATAATATGTTCCATTACCTAGAGATGTTACAGCTACATTTCTAGGTGTTTTTAAAAGTGTTCTTGGATCTTTTGGTAGATCATCACAACCAGGTATTTCCCGTATAATAGAAAGTAGATTTCTCAACGCTGACAATGTAATATTTTCCTTTATAGCCCATTTGGCTAGTTTCTCAGATAGCGGTATATCAATTCTTTCCTGTCTAACATCATGTAATAATTTTTCAGTATTATCCACGTTATGAAGTAACTCATTGCTCATTGTTGAATTGATGTTTGTGCAATTATCATTAATGTGACATGAATTCTTGTACATTATATTATCGTTAACATTATTATCAATGTTGCAATCATCATTGGTATTAATGCCATAAGAATCATAAAATAAGTTTGAATTATTATTGATTATAGCTAGAGATTGATTTATTTTATTTCTAAGTTTTTTTTTAAACTTTATCTTCTTTCTTATTTCAAGCTCGTACATAGCCATGGTCGAAACAAGGTTAGAATATAACTACAAATTGTATAAATTAATGAAATTAAGCAATTATGTGTATACTATGTATATAATACTTACTTTAGAAAAGAATAGCTGGTAAATTACTGTATACTTTGATACAACACAAAATTTTGTCGAAATAACGTATTAATATCGGAACACAATGCACAATGGAATTTGATGCACGAAGATACAGACGTGATGCCGTTCCCAGGTCTCGCACGTTGGTCTGGCGCGCATGCGCTTGACGGTCTTGCAGAGTTCCAGCGTAGCGTAGCGAACAGAGCTTACTAATGAAGAGGCCATAGCGTGCAAGCGCGCGCGAAGAAGATCGACAGAGAAAGATATATTTTCTATCTCAACTATGGCCGTACAGGTCAAAAAGGTTATTTTGGAAGCAGGGTAATAACCTTAATTAAGCATCACACAGGCCATTTTGCATGTGTGAAATATATGATCAAGAAGGAGAAATGTTTCATAAAGTATCTAAAATCTTTTCTGCTATCATACAAAAAAATTTATTTTATTTCCATTTTATAGATTTTGGACGCTAATATTACTTTGAAATATTTTCACAGAATTTTGTTTTTAATTTTGCTTTTATAGACAATTATTGTATAAATTAACAACAAAATTGCAATAAAAAGCCAATAAAACACGAACAATCTTTCGTTTATGGAATAAAAGTATCGAAGAAACTCAATTAAGAGTTCGATGGTTTCTTTCAAAAAATCTATATTTTTTAAAAAGATAAATTTTATTTGTTTTTCTGCAAAGGTTAAAAAGAACTCAAAAGTTAAAAAAACTTTCAAAAAAAACAAATAAAATTTATGAGAAAATATATTTTTTTCTTTCAAAGAAAGAAATCATAGATTTTCTAGTCACATAGAAATATTCAATGAAAATGTAAAAAAAGAATATATCGTTCAACTTACCTTTTTCGAATAAATACAGATATCATTGATAAAAAAGATCGCCTGAAAGTTGCTTTTACTTCTGTTGCTACGTCTGTCAATCTCAACGTCGCTGGTCTGTAACTAGTATTTTTTACAACTTTCGATCTATATACTCACAAAGCACAAATAAAGTATGTATATTATTGTGTAGAAAAACGCATTGCTACATAAATTATAATCAATATTTTTATTTCAAAAATTGAAAAACCCATTTAGAAATAAAAAAGTGAAAAGAATGAACCTAACACAGGACCTCTATATGTGAGATACGCTTGAGTGTTCTAGATCACAATTATTTTTAGTGAATGATATGATATTAAGTTAGAGAACTGATTGATAGATCTTTAGCATATGAAACTATATTGGTAAAAATTAAAACTTATGATTCATGACGCAAGCGAAATCACTGATAAATTTTCACTTTTCACGTTTTCATTCTAACAAAAAAATTACATGATTGATACCTTTTACATAAGACGATTTTAGAACCATCGCATAAACTTCTAAAACGGCAAATACAATGAGAATTATTTGTGCATCCTGCACATTTTATGTATGTACTTATCATATGTACATTTTGTATACATCTTATGTACATTATATGTATATACATGGCATGTACTTTAATGTATTGCCACAATTATGTGCACATATGTATATACGTGGTATGTACGTTAATGTATATCCAAATGATGTATATACACAGTATATACATGGTATGTATTTTAATGTATTGCCACAATTATATACATATATGTATATACATGGCATGTACGTTAACGTATATCCAAATTATATATATACACAGTATATACATGGCATGTACTTTAATGTATTGCCACAATTATGTACATATATGTATATACATGGCATGTACTTTAATGTATATCCAAATTATGTGCACGAATGTATATACATGGCATGTACTTTAATGTATTGCCACAATTATGTACATATATGTATATACATGGCATGTACTTTAATGTATATCCAAATTATGTGCACGTATGTATATACATGGTATGTACTTTAATGTATTACCACAATTATGTACATAATGTATATACATGGCATGTACTTTAATGTATATCCAAATTATGTGCACGAATGTATATACATGGTATGTACTTTAATGTATTACCACAATTATGTACATATATGTATATACATGGTATGTACTTTAATGTATATCCAAATTATGTATATACATAGTATGTACTTTAAAGTATTGCACCAATTATGTACATATATGTATATACATGGCATGTACTTTAATGCATATACAAATTATGTGCACAAATGTATATACATGGTATGTACTTTAATGTATTGCCACAATTATATACATATATGTATATACATGGCATGTACGTTAACGTATATCCAAATTATATATATACATAGTATATACATGGCATGTACTTTAATGTATTGCCACAATTATGTACATATATGTATATACATGGCATGTACGTTAACGTATATCCAAATTATATATATACATAGTATATACATGGCATGTACTTTAATGTATTGCCACAATTATGTACATATATGTATATACATGGCATGTACGTTAATGTATATCCAAATTATGTATATGAGATGTATATACATAGTACATACAAGATAATTTTTTCATATTATGAAGAAAAAATGCATATACATAGCATATCCGAGGTTATGTGGGCATGCTTTATTGGAGTGTAAAAATTCCTAGATTTATTATGAATAATATAGATATTATTTTTATGTTTTCGATGTAGTAAATTTACTTCTTAATAGTATATGTTTGCATAAATTAATTTATCTTGCAATCCTATTTAGAGAATAAAGCTACTATAGATCGACATGAATAGAATACCTACAAGCAAACACAACTTGCCAATTATTTATTGCATTAATTATACTTCGGGACAATATTTGTAAGCATTTAATTTAAACATATGACCATTAATTAAGAGCATTTAATGATCATTTCCATGTATTAAAAAATCACTTAATGAATTACGGTTTCCTTTAAAGCTTTAAAGAATGGTCTATGATATATGTGAGGCTATATATAATTTTAAATAGGGTATACATTATGCACTTTTTTTACTTTTTTCACGAGGATTGTAAATATAAACATTTTTTAATTTTAAATGTAAAGCAGTGCAATTAAAAAATTAAAACTCTCTGTGAACAGTTTCCACGAATAATTATATTATATTTTCTCTGATTAATATTTATCACAATATAAAATAATAATATCTATTACATTAAAATATAAAATATGTTTGATTAATTTTACTAAAAGTAAAGTAAAATTAATCAAGCATATTTTTCAAATTCTTTCCATACCATATTGTCTCACGATTACCATGATTTTCAAAGTAAATTATAAGAAAATATTCTCTGTGTTGGAATAAGTAACTGTTGGAGTAACACTGATTGTAAGTATCGTCGATCATGCAGTGAGAAATGAATCATAAACGAAGCGTAGCAAATAAAGCATGATCAGATCAGTCTAGTCTGCGAAGTCAGTTACGATTGTGATTGCCACGAGAAAAGACAACGTTGCGCGTCAATTGATTCAAATACTGTCATATAAACGTCACACAACAATATGCACATATAGTGGATCCTAAAAGCATGCGTAGTATATAATATGCATACAAATGTAATCATAATTTTGTATATTTTAGTGAAACAAAAAATATGACAAATATCAACGTGGATAATATTATATGCTTACCCATACGGCACAAAAATACTGCAGCAATGATGATTGCAGAAATATTTCTTTGCAAGATTGCAAGATTGCAGAAATGTTGCAAAATGTTGCTGCAACATTGCTGCAATATTGCAGCAACGGTAAAATGTCCGCTTTCAGCAATATTGCAATACAATATTGCAGCAATATTGCAATGTAATATATATATTATAATGCTTTGTAATGACATAATAATTGGTATTTTTACATTCTAACAATCTATTGTCCTATCTACACCTAATAACACTGAAAAAACAATTTTGTTGACATAACCAAAGTTTGGTAAACCGTTCCAAATAATTTGGTTAATATATATGATTAACCAAATATTTTATTGTTCCAACTAAAATAAAATAAAAAACATTTCAAAAACGTGTATAGTAACTATATATATATATATATATATATATGTGTGTGTGTGTGTGTGTATGTGTGTGTGTGTGTGTGTGTGCGCGCGTATGTGTGTGTGTAAGTTGATAATAATTCCTTATTTTAATATTTTATTATTCACAAGCGGTCACCACCCATCCAAGTATTAACCGTGTCAAACGCTGCTTAACCTTCAGTGATCGGACGAGAACTGGTGCTGTTGTTGAAGCTATTTAAGTTGTTTATTATGCCAATTTGAGTATCAATTTTTACAAAACTAATAAACAAGTTTTTACATGTATGACTGTTGGCAATATTTTATAATTTAAAATACTTGTATATAATACGTTTTTTTATGAAGGTATTATAATTTGCACATACATTATATTATACATATATGCAATTAATAAACTGATTTTTTGAAAATATTTTTTTAATAATATTCAAATTTTATATATATATATAATTTTACAATGTTGCTGCAACATCATTATCGCATTATTGCAGCAACGTTCCATATTTATATTTCAATAATGTTGCTGCAATATTGCATTGCAATATGGAAGATTGCAATATTGCTGCAATATTGCTGCAAGGTCCTGTGCCGTATGGGTAAATAGCGGTGAAAGTGACAGAAAATTAATAATTCTATAATTTTCGGATTGCTTATAAATTGTTCGATTATATTTTTATTGATTATCTTTTTACGAAATATTAAAAGAAATTACAACAAAGATATATTATTATTTTCGATAGAATCAAGTGAATACGTGTCGCTTCGTATTTATTTTTGTTATTGGTTCCCATTGAAAAATTATAAAAATTACTATTTACTAGAATATTGTGATTAATCATAAAAAGATATATTAAAATGTAATATTGGAAGACAATAACGCGATTCGCAAACTAGATTCTAAAGAATTCCATCAAGCACATAATAAAGTATCGAGTCAATTAGATCAAATCTGAATCATCCATAGAATAAAAAAAATACAATACTGGTGATTAAAAATTGAGCGCCAACATTCACCAAAGAAAGATATTATTATGTTTAAGATGAGATTATGCGTTTTATTGAAAAGTTTAATGCTGGTGAAAGCAGCTATCGCAATTTTGACAAAGAATCATACCGTTCCGCACAACCTTTTCACGCAGGTAAGAGATTTTTTTCGCTTCATTAAAAAACAATTAAATGTTATTACAAGTAATAGTGCAGTTTATTTGAGTAAAAACGATTTAAAAGAGATAGTAATACAATAATTTTTATTAGACATGCATATGCATTTTATTCTATTTCGTTGAATTACTTGAAATAAAACGAAATATATATATGTTTAATGTTATATGAATTTAAATTATCTTTTTTTTTTAATATAAGTTACATTAATTTTCAACATTTCGCAGGTGTTTAAAGGGAACGTCAAGGATTTAGAAAAACCGAAATCAGAGACATCCGTTGCCATAAAAATGTTGGGAAAGTGTGCTTCCATGGAAGAAAGAAAGAAATTCTTTCAAGAGGCTAGGCTTATGAATCACTTTAGACATGAAAATGTGTTAAGACTGTTAGCTGTCTGCTTAGACGAGGATTTTCCATTACTCGTGTTGGAATTAATGGAAAGTGATCTGCAACAATATTTGAGAGAGTGTCGAATATTCCAACCTTCTGATTTACACGCTTTGCGTCTACACGACTTGCTCGCCATTTGCGAAGATGTTGCGCGAGGCTGTTGTTATTTGGAAGAGCTGCGTTTTGTGCATAGAGATCTCGCGTGCCGAAATTGCTTAGTGTCTGCGAGAGATCGCGAGAATCGTATCGTCAAAATCGGTGATTTCGGACTTGCCAGAGATATTTACAGGGATGACTATTACCGCAAGGTAGATATAATTAATTAAAACAGATAAAACTATTTGGAAGTATTTTTCTATTGTTGCGTCTTTAAAATATTATTGTATATCTTTAAGTCAAATTGAATTTAAGAAAAATGAAGACCATGTATATATTTTTATATATATTTCTCCAATATATATGTATATAATGTATAATGCAAAATATTAGTAAACGTTTTTTGCTTAAGAATACTTATTTAAAAAATTGATAATTAGAATAGAAGATTTAACTTTATTGAAATTATATTTTAGGAAGGAGAAGATCTGCTTCCTGTTCGTTGGATGGCACAGGAATCCCTAGTGAACGGAATATTTACTTCTTATAGCGATGTTTGGTCATTCGGTGTACTAATGTGGGAGATTACATCGTTAGGTGAACAACCTTACTCTACCAGAACTAATTTCGAAGTGATGGATTATGTACGCGCGGGAGGCAGATTGCAGATGCCTCTCAACTGTCCATCCTCGTCATATCAACTAATGCAGCGTTGCTGGAGTGCAGCAAATGACAGACCAAACTTTAAATTTTGTCTGAACAATATTATAGCTTTAAGAAGCCACACAGAAGACGCAATACTGGATCCGACGCATCAATGATTATTATATAGCCGGCAATTAATTAATTGTTTGTATATGTGTATGTTAAGAAGAAACGTTGAGTTTTACATCTATGAGATATTTGAAATTATACTGTCAGTATTATACGTTTATATATATATATATATATATATATATATATATATATAAACGTATAATAGAAAATAAAACTTTAATCTCCAAATTGATATACTTTTTCTTTATCATTCGGTAAATTCTTTAAAGCTAATTTACGAATAGCAAGTTATATCTTTCTCTTACGTAATAAGATTTCCCTTTGTGACAGATCAGGATGCATCTGCATTCGAGCAGTTATACAACTTCTAGTAAATATATAGTTTATTACGCATCTTTGAAAAATAAATATAAATTATGAAATGACAATGACCAATTCACATACTGATATATATATATATATATACATATATATATATATATATATATATATATATATGTATATATATATATATATATCAGTATGTGAATTGGTCATTGTCATTTCATAATTTATATTTATTTTTCAAAGATGCGTAATAAACTATATATTTACTAGAAGTTGTATAACTGCTCGAATGCAGATGCATCCTGATCTGTCACAAAGGGAAATCTTATTACGTAAGAGAAAGATATAACTTGCTATTCGTAAATTAGCTTTAAAGAATTTACCGAATGATAAAGAAAAAGTATATCAATTTGGAGATTAAAGTTTTATTTTCTATTATATTAATTCAGTATCATAGCACGAAAATGACAAACGTTTTTTAATTAGGCCAAGTCAATGCTTTATTAGAAAGTGGTAGAGAATTCGGTACTCCGTAAATTCGCTAGTTGCATAGATGTTATCTCAGAGAAGAATCAAATGACTTCTTGAAAAACGATTCCAACTTATCTCATTATGGCATTGCATGTTTATTTAAAACTTTAAATAGGTAAGGCATTTTTTTCTCTATTTTTTCTTTAAGTAAAAACTATTTTTCTTAGTAAATAAATCATGGGAGTAAACAAATCATGGCTTGACTTTCTTCGATTGTTGAAAGAATTTTTGTCTCATTATTCAGTTTTTATATTAGTTTCAAATTAATTAATTAATTTCTTCTAATAAGTAACTCTATCTTAACTTGACTTTCTTTTTCACGAGTGCGTTTGTTATCACTAAAATTTCTATAATGTTTATATTTTAACATATATATAAGATATATATATTTTTATTATCATTTTCTTCATGATCATAAAAATTTTATAAATTCCTGTATTTAAAAACATCTTATGAAATATTTTTTAATGCAAACGAATTTTCTGGATAGCATAATGCTATAAACTTTTGATTTATGACTGATAAAAATATGTACATACATATATAACACATATATATAACATATATATATACCTATATATATATACATTAAGTGATAAATAGTGTATATAAATTCTCACATATAGCAAAAGTGACAGCTTATTGCGCATATTATTCATAGATTGATTAATTGTCCCCAATTCGAAGTTCAACTGCACCAATCTTTCACTTCGATGTTTAGTAGCCGTTGAGCATGCGAATTATTTTAACTTTCTGATTTTCTATATAAATTTCGTTAAATGAAAAATAAATTACCGTGCAAGTTTTAAATAAAAATTAGTAAATTTAAACATATCTTGAGAAATAAAAATGTTTTAGATATTACAAACAATTTATGTAAATGTATCACAAACTTATTAAGTAACAAAAAAAAAATGAAATGAATGAAATCATTAATTTTTTAAATTCTTTCTTTTAAATCTAACAATTATATTATAATAATACATATTGTTTAATAATTTTAATATATCGTCTGAATTAAATTTAATTTTAAGTTTTAATTTGATTACATAACATTGATTTTTGAATGTGTGATGTAAAATTAATAAACTTTATATACATTTTTATTTAATTGAAACTCTCTTTTGTTTTACGTATTATATAGTTTTAATTACACAAATAGTGTATTATCTGCAATATATAACATTCAATTTTCTCCATGAAAAAAATGTTTTATTTGTGTAAAGTATATAAATTAGAGTATACGAGAATACTTTTCTTCGTAACTTCTTGGACCGAAGTTTCAAAGATCCTCCAGAATCCCTAGATTTCCTTGACGAAAACGTTATGGTCATTCTCGTTTGCGTTAACAGTTTTAGTAAAACACATAATGTTTGTAACGTTTCTAACATAACAATTTTCTCTTCTTGTAGATATTTTTATACTCGATCGGCTTTCATACGATTCTCGACTATGACCAATGTTCCATGTAATCTTCACAATGATTTAAATACCACTAATCGAATTGATGTTCCTCCATGTATCTCGATAAATTTTGAGTTTTCTCTTACTTAATAAAACTCTTAGTTGATAAAACTATTTCAAGATCGATTATAATGATTTATATAATCAAGCTATAAAACTATATAGTATATTTTCTTCGATTAAACTCAATGTACAATGTAACGAGTGTAGTATATTCGATTGTATCAAAAACAATAATATAAGCGTAATTAAATTTCGCAATTTTTCAAAATTTTCAAGTAGAAAAGCGATCGAATGAAAAAAAATATATATTATTATTTTACAAAATATTACTATCTTAATATTCTTAATATATTATTATTTTAACATTTAATTAACAAACTAACGTTTCATTAATATTTTTTGACACAAAATCAGCTATTTAAGACGTTTATACGGATTTAATGAACATATCAACGACGCACGAAAATCCATTACCTTAATTATTGATTGTATTGCATAAAAGTATTCAAATGGGATCTGCATTTAAGAACCTACGTTAATCTCTTTAATCATTATTTTAATACGATGTTTGAATTCGCTTGTTCGATAGCAGAACACAAAATTTATTGCAATAAAGTAAGCTAGAAATTTTTGATTATAATGAATTAAATTTATATGTCAAGATCTTTTCTTATTTCAAACCGGATCTTACTTTAAAAATGCGCCTCATATAGGATATACATATATATATATATATATATATATATATATATATATATATATATAGAATATTATTATTCGTGAAAACTGTTGGAATAAGTAACTGTTGGAAGAAACACTGAGTATCATCGATCAAGCTGAGAGAAATGAATCATAAAGAGAGGGCAGCAAATAAAGCATGATAAGATCGGTCTAGTCTGGGGAGTCAGTTACGATTGCGATTGCCACGAAAAAGGACAATGTTGCGCGTTATTTGATTCAAATAATATACTGTCATATAAACATCACACATCAATATGCACAAATAGTGGATTCGAAAAACATGCTTAGTATACAATATGCATAAAAATAGTAATCATAATTTTTTATATTTTTAGTGAAACAAAAAATATGACAAATATCAACGTGGATAATATTTGATGCTAGAATAGTGGTGAAAGTGACAGAAAACCTATAATTCTATAATTTTCGGATTGGTTATAAATTGTTCGTTTACATTTTTATTGATTATCTTTTTACGAAATATTAAAAGAAATTACAACAAAAATATATTATTATCTTCGATACAATCAAGTGAATACGTGTTGCTTCGTGCTGTTATTGGTTCCCATCGAAAAATTATAAAAATTACTATTTACTAAAAATTCCTTCATATGATCTAAGATATATATATTGTGATTGATTATAAAAAGATATATTAAAATGTAATATTGGAAGACAGTAACGCGATTCGCAAACTAGATTCTAAAGAATTCATCGAGCTCATAATAAAGTATCGAGTCGATTAGATCAAATCTGAATAATCCATAGAATAAAAAGAAAAAGAATACTGGTGACTAAAAATTGATCGCCAACATTCACCGAAGGAAGAGATTATTATGTTTAAGATGAGATTATGCGTTTTATTGAAAAGTTTTATGATGGTGAAAGCAGCTATCGCCATTTTGACAAAGAATCATACCGTCCCGGACAATCTTTTTACGCAAGTAAGAAATTTTTTTGTTTATTAAAAAACAATTAAATGTTATTACAAGTAATTGTGCAGTTTATTTGAGTAACTCAAACTCACACATGTGTAATATAATATAATATTACAAATTGTATAATAAAATAAAACTACACATGAAACTAAAAAGTACGATGCAATGAGAAAGGATGTATAAAGCTTGAAAATTTTATTTTGTTTATAAATGGATGTATAATATAGTACAAAGTTAAACTTCATTAAGACGAAATATTAAAATTTGACTGTATTATGTTTGTGTTTCTATTGCTATTTTTAAGAATAATAATTATTAATATTAACGAGATGTTCTGTTAATTTTTCACTATTTTGATACATACATACATACATAAACACACACACACACACACACACACACACACACACACACACACACACACACACACACATATATATATATATGACACTTGAATTGTGTTTCATGTGATTTCTCATCAATTTGTAATAAAAACTAATTTACTTTATTAAATAATTATAATTATTTAATGATATAATAAGACTTGTAAATTAATTCTTATATAACTAAATTAATTCAAAGTGTCAGCGTCATTTTGATGTATCAAGGATAGTTGCATTTGTCCTATATACATATAAAGAAATGTCGACTATATTGGTATAATAAAATTCAAATTGTATTAATTAACTTTATAAGGCCAATAGTTAAATAAACAATATACGTAACAGCAATAACCAGCTACCCGCGTTTAAATTTATTGATGTATGTATATAATATTCGTAGTATATCCATTTATATAGCCATATATATTCTCATATATCGTAGCAATGTCAATCGAAAGTTTTTGGTATCGGGTTTTCCAGAATTTGTTTGGATTAAAAGATATAACCATAATCAAAAAGAATTTCGACAAGATTTTAAGTACAAAAATTTATATCATTTTTATAATCACACACATACACATAAAAGAGAATATTTTAAACATTTTTATTCTTGAAATACAAACGTTATTATTGAAATTTTAAACATAACTGACGGATTATTAAAAAGTAACCTCGTTTATTTTGAAAAGTTAAAACTAACGATTGCAAAAAAACTAATCATTAGCTATAACTATCAGCAAAATAGCTTCAGGAATCGAAAAGAGTAACATTTTCATATATCATTTATTAAAAAAAAAACGATTATTAATTCTTATTAAATAATCCTTATTCTGCCTATTCTGCGTGACATTCTTTTTAATATAAGAATAATGTTTGATATTTCGCAAGAAAATATGTTGAAAAATAATAGGAATAAATATTTTTAAAATGAAATTACATAATATTTAACACATTATAAATGAGAAATGGAATTATAAATAAAAATATCAAGGTAATATTATTAAAAACAAAAAATGTTATGTTCATTTTAGTTATTTCGACATATATATGTTATTTTTTATCAAAATCTTATTTATATATATTTTTATATATACGACTATTTTATTTATCATTAAAGATACCGTGGAATTTCTGGCCTAGTTGCCTTACTTATTTTTTTTATATGTTATATTTTATTCAGGATATTCCAGTGCCCAAAAACAACAATCATCTCATTTTACAAAATCTCCAGCCGGATCAGAATTATTCTGAGAGCGTGACTATAAGAAATGAAGTCGATGAAGTCGATGAAGTTACATTTGCAAATATGTCCATGAACCCAGAATCTTTTGGTAAGATGCAATGAATATATAGAACGTTAATAAAAAATTTACAAAAAATTTAAAAGTTGTAAGTATAATGTAAATTTAAGAGAGTAAAAATTAAATTTAAAAAAATATCAAACTATTTTCTAATAACAAAGATAATATAAAATTTATTTTCGAAAAGAGAGAAGAAAATGTATAAACTGTATGTAAAATAAAGCAGAATTTAGATAACACCATCAATTTCATTATTTTTTTGTTTGTTTTAAATCTGTCGCAAATAATATACTACTGACTTGTGAAGAAATAGGAAATTTTAGAAAAGGGTTTGGCACTTTATTGGAAGGTTTTTCGATTATAACTTAGCAATTACTTTTCTAACATAAGTCTTGAAACACATACACACATACACAGAGGTTTTATGTTATTTCATTATTTTAAAAACTTACGGTGTTAATTTTGTAACATATGTTTATTTTTCTCTTTTTTCTTTATTTTCATTGCACGTTATATTATTATTTTTTTTTTTTAATTTACCGAGATAATCAACTTAAACATATTAATATGTACAATCTTAAAATCTCTAGGAATAATTCCGAGCGAGCCAAGAGCATTCGTAGAGTTCAATGGATTTCTAAATGAAAAATTCAACATTTCTGTGACATTCAGGTGAAGAATCAAAGTTTACAGTCTATATCCTTTTTTTCTCTAAAATTTAACATAGACATATAAAAATATTGATTCTGTTAAAAATTTATTAAATATGAAAAGGCTAAATTTTATCTTACAGGTGGAATCAACCTAAACATGAAAACAAAGTGATACAAGGATATTCAGTGCAATGTTGGTTCATCGAGAACCTAAACAAAAATTCAAATCTTTGACGACAAAACTATTTTAACTACAATGGAATGCACAGAACATAATCTAAAACCTAATACAACGTACTATTATCGAGTACGAGCGCATACTAAAGCTGGTGCTGGTCCTTATACGGATTTAATGAACGTATCAACGACGCACGAAAATCCGATACCTCAATTATTGATTACAGTGAATAATACCATTGCAATATGGGATCTGGATTCAAGAACCTACGTCAATCTCTTTACTTTTAATATCAATATTATTGCAGTAGAAGTGACTTATTCTGTAGCAGAACATAAAATTTATTGGATCCAGGAGACCAATAATGAGTATGGGTCTATACAAGATTTAATGATATGGGATATGAATAAAAATAATATTACGAAAATAACTAGATTAAAAAAATATGCAAACTCTCTCTGCATCGATTGGATAGGAAGAAATCTATATTGGATGGAATATGACATCTCATTGTCAGCGAAATCCAGGAAATCCACCATTATAAAGCTGGACTTAACAATGTGGCAAAATGGCATAGTCAAATATGATAAGATCTTGAGCAGAGAGAAAAGGCTTGCTTATTTAACTACACAGCCATCTATAGGGTACGCTACCTTTTATTCACTAAAAAAATTAACACTTATGTGTCTTTCAGTTAAGAATTTATAGTATTTT
>NW_028141352.1:40000-70504 GCF_030444845.1 Prenolepis imparis | reverse complement strand
AAAGTGATACGATTAATAAAAACAATTTCTCCAATTTTATTACCTGTTAAAATTTCACAACGCAATAAATTATTATCTAAATCTAAAATCAGTAATCTTGTACCATTACATAAACCTTCATTAATACTAAGATTTCTAATAAGCATGGCAATAGTGTATTTTCTTAAACGTAATTTATAAGGTGGAAGACACATTGGATTTAAAGAATTGAGATATTCTATTGGAATTATTTCATGTATATCTTGATTATCTCCAGTCGTTTCAAGAGTATCTATACTTGTATAAACTCTCTCTGTCGTTTCATCCAATAAATTTACTATCTTTTCGTTTATTTCATCAACATCAACATTCCTTGCAGATAATATAACGTAATTAGTCATAGTTTTATATTGTTATAATACGTTTTATAATATCTCCGTACATATCTTTAACCATATCCGAATTTGCGTTTGCTATACATTTTTCTGGAATATGAATATTATCTGAATGGTCATTTAAAGAATCATTACCTAAATTTAATAAAAATTGTGTAAATTCTTTTTCCTGTGGTAAAGTTCTCATATTTTGTGTCAATGAAAATATTTTAAATTGTTTCCATAAAATATTAAATTTTATCGATAAATTTATAATTTCACAACGCGTAGCTTTTTCTTTTACAGGTAATAATTGTCTAAAATCTCCACCAAGAAGAACAATTTTACCAGCAAAATATAAATCATTTTGCATTATATCACGTAATGTTCGATCCATTATTTCTAATACATAACGAGGTGCCATAGGAGCTTCGTCTATAATAAAAACATCTACAAGTTTTAACTTTTCAGCCTCTTTAGATTGAATTTTAATATTTGATGTAGAATCAGCAAAAAGAGGAACAGGTAACCCAAAAACTTTGTGTATTGTTCTTCCAGAGAGAAACCTGAGAGCGGCCACCGCGATTTAGCGGACGCGTGTACTGATGCGCTCCCTGACAAAGTGGACATGAACTACGTCGTAACGCTCGGTAAAAAATATAGAATATGGTTCGAATCCGTGATATGGGTTATATCCGAACTACTCGGATAAGAACCGAGTTGAGAACCCAACAAATGAGTCAGACAAGGACCAACAATCCATCTCATGCACTCGTCCGATAGATAGAAGATTGATTAGAAGTTGAGTAAGTATTAATTAATTAATATTATACATTTATAGTTACGTGTGTGTGTGTGTGTGTGTGGGTGTGCGTGTGTGCGTGCGTGCGTGCGTATGTGAAGAATATATATATATATTATTTATTCCAGCAAACACAAAGTAAAAATAACATCAATATGTTATACTTACTCAATTGACAATTTAATTGCAATGTATGTGCAAATGCAACATGCCTTGTACGTAATAAAACATATTGTATTAAATGTTATGTTACTGTCATTTTGTGTTTGCTGGGATATATGTACATAGAAAACATTAAATATTAGCACAAACGTAGTAATGTTTTTTTATTACAGAATGGACAAAAAAGAAGCAAAGAGAAAGTTAGAAGAACTGTAGAAAGAGAGGAAAAACTAAAAAAAAAAAAGAAAGACTTGGAAGAACTGTTAAAGGATTACAGTGGTGATGATGAGGGAGATGAAGAAAGGTATTGTTTTGTTATATGTATAATTATATATATATATATATATATTTAAAATATTATTTGTATATTGAAGTAAAACACACACACACACACACACACACACATATATATATATATATATACATATATATATAATAATATTTATATATTTTTTTATTTTTTTATTCGATTATTTAATAAAAACATAGAATTGTAAATCCTTTTTTGTGCGCGCGAATATGTATAAATAATATGTAACACACAAATACATTTTACATTAAAATTTTTTTTTTTTTTTTTTTTAGATCCATTGCTGATGATGAAATTCAACAGCAGCAACATGATGTTGAAGCCATAGATATAGGAATATAGAGATGGAGCGTCAGCTTAATACTTAGACAAGGGGAGGAAGCCACTGCGGGAGGGGCGACGAGGTAAACATATGCCACGTTTTTATTGGATATTATTCTACGCATGCGTCGTAGTATACGTCAGTGTCAGTATATATGCAAAATCCGCGAAGAGGTTAAATGTACAAAGTACAAAGCAAATAGTGTCGGAATCTCATCTGGGTAAATGAAATAAAAATTATTTATATAATTATAATTATTTATATATTATTTATTTCATTAGGCAATGGTCCAATGTTGTGTACAATTCTTGCAAAAACAGATCGGATATGAGTGGTTGGAAAAGATTGATAAATTCCGGAATAAAGAAAAAAAAAGTTTCATTCCATAGGTAGTAAATTTATACATATACTAAAAATAATGCTAAATTAGAATGTTTTATTATGATAAATCTAATTCTTAACGATATATAATTGTATATAATTGTATAGGTTTCCAAAAGATCCGATAGCACGTAATCGTTGGCTACAGATCTTAAATCTGGATGCATCGTTAATTTCTAATAGAGCATATTTATGTTCAAATCATTTTAAGGAAAAAGATTTTAATAAAAGATGTGCAAATGCTACACTTCTACCTAATAGTTTACCAAAAGGGATAGAGGTATGAGCAACAATAAATATTTTAATATAAAAATGGCTTTCTCTTTTTCTTTTTCCTATTTAGATTTTTCAGAAAGAACATGAAACAGAGATATCCGTTTCGAATGAGAAAACTGTGGAAATAGAAACAGATTTATCCGACAATAATGTTTGTAAGATACAAAAAGAAGAAAACGCACCAAGGCCAAGAACACCAGAACAAAACAATACATCATTATTAATTACAGATGGTTTTACAAGTGAGACAGAATTATTATGATCTTTATATCATGATATAATTTTGAGAAGGCATGAATAAGTTCAATTATTTTAAGAAAATATAATTATGTTTAATTATATATATATAAGAGAGAATACAATTTTAATTATAATTTCTAAAAATCTCCTATATCGAGATATTAATATAATTTTTATATTTAGCAGTACCTTCAACGTCAACTGCAGACAAAACAACTATGATGTCACCTACAAAAATATTTAACTCTCCTGAGAAATGCCGGTTGAGGAAAGCAATTGCAAATTTAAAGAAGAATTATAGAAATAAAATTCGAAGTTTACAACAAAATTTGCGTAGGAAAACTTGCGAAGTAGCAACATTAAAAAGTGTTTTGAATCATATAAGGGAGAGGAATATGCTAAATAATGAGCAAGCTGATGTTCTACAAACATTGGGTGAGTCAAAGAGTGGTGACATTTTTCAACAACTAATGAAAAGAAAGTGTGTGCCTAAAAAGTATGATGAAAAGTTACGCTGCTTTGCCGTAACACTGCATTTCTATTCTCCACGTGCCTATGAATATGTTCGCTCTATGTTTTATTCTCGCTTGCCGCATGTAAAAACTATTTCTAAATGGTATACGAGCCATTATACAAAAATATTTAAAAGTAAGATTGCATTATATAGCATTAAATTCTATAAATAAAAGTAACAATAAGCGTCAAATATATAATAAACTGGTATTATTTCAAGGTATGTAAACGCGTGCAATAAATATATAATATAATTATTATATAATTAATATTATGTATAAGGTAGGAAATTTGTTTATACATATTTTTCTATATAATAAATTATACTTGTGTATAAAATCATATGAATAATTTATTTCATTCACTTACAATTAGACATTTTTTACTATTTGCTTTGTACACTATTAACCTCTTCGCGGATTTTGCACATATACTGACACTGACGTATACTACGACGCATGCGTAGAATAATATCCAATAAAAACGTGGCATATGTTTACCTCGTCGTCCCTCCCGCAGTGGCTTCCCCCCCTTGAGCTGACGCTCCATCTCTATATTCCTATATCTATGGTTGAAGCAGGTGGTTCCCGACCACAGCATCGGGCTGGTGTAAAGCGTGCCGAACGCGATGCGAGGTATGCTTATAAAATTTTGGATTAAATTTCGTATTTTATCAATAGAAAATAGAATTCAAGCGTTTTTCACATTTGTTACATTCGCGGTCCGACCCCGCGATATATCGAAGCGCGCCGCGACTCGCACATTCACACTTGCGTCAGGAAATAATAAGATAAATTAAGAAAAAAGCTCAAATTGAACTTTAATTAACAACAAAAATTATATTTATTTTTATTATATATATTATTTCCCGGCGCGAGTGTATGCTGCGAGTCGCGGCGCGCTTAGATATATCGCGGAGTCGGACCGCGGATGTAACAATATAAGTATATACATATATATTAATATTAATATATGAAAATGTGTGTAATTGTGTGTGTGTGTGTGTGTGTGTGTAAATATATAATATAATGATATCTTTTATCAAGCTATAATATATATATTTCTCTCTGTTTTATAGATATAAATGGTCTGCGCGTAGGAAACAAAAAGAAACGCGAGACCAAATAGAGGAAGAAGGAAATAGCAGAGAAAGAAGAGGAATGGAAAGCAGAGAAGGAAGAGGAATGGGAGGCAGAGGAGGAAGAGGAATGGGAGGCAGAGGAGGAAGAGGAATGAGAAGAGGAGGAGTACAAAGAGAAAGAGGCCGCGGAACCCCAATCGTTTTTAACTATAATTTTAATTACTAAATTTTATTTTTTATCAACATTAAACATACATAATAATACATATATTATACATATATTATATAATACATATATTATAGTTGTTTTATTTTATAAATATTTTCGCATTTCTGATTTATCCCACTATCAATATGTCGATTACTTCGGATATAAATGATATTTGAGAAAACAAAAAGTAATTACATATAGATACAATTAATTTTTTTATTAAGGAATACATACAATTTATTAGAAATAATATTTCAAAAATGTCATATATTAATGTGGATTAGCTATGGAAAATGTTATGTAATAGAATAATGATCCTGAATCGCATCAGAGCAATGAAGAAATTTTTTTAACAAATTCTAATAACATTCCGAAAAACTCGATCTGTATTATTTTAAAAACAAGCTATTACAATGCTATGAAAGTAAAATCATATATGCAAATATATGACAGATATTTTACTTATATTGTTTTGCACATTTATTACTAATTAATGTACATATAGTAATTAATGTACGCCGATTAGAACGGAATATTCAATATTTCTCTTTTTTCACTCAGAGATTATATGTATATTCTTACATTGTAGCATAACATTACTATACTATATAGATATTCCATTACATAATTCGATAACGAGTTGAATAAATAAGTTAGTTTTAACTAAGTAATGAGAGTATCTACATTTCTGTTCGTTAATCTAGAATGCGAAAGTTCATTCTTGAGAAAAACCTATGTGAGAAAAGTAACGCTGATAGAAATGAGAGTGAAGACGATCCTTGTACAGTGTACAATTTTCATATTGAAAATCGTTTTCATCACTTCGTGGACTTGCGACAATTCATAAAAGATAACATTAGTAGAAGCGAGATATTTTACAGCTTCGAAATTGTGTCTGTGGAAACCCAAAACATTTAATCAGAGGTTTGTACAGCAAAAGAAATTAAAGTCATACAATTAATATGATAATTAGAAAAATTATAATATATACAAAGCAATTTTTTATATGATTCTTTGGATATAGAGGCATTTTGATATTTTTTATTTTGAAATTATTTATATACGCAATTAAGATAAATGATGTTAATTTACATATTATGGATCATTTTCTTTTTGACATAAATTGTAGAGAATATATTAATTAAATAATATAAATAGAAGATTATATCAGTAAGTTTGAAAATTATAATATATCAATTGACAAATATCCATGATGTGTTTAAATTAATGTTTACATTTATCTACAATAAATTGTAGATTTTTTTTAATAAAGTATATAGAATTTTATCTTCCTGTAAAACAGAAAATATAATGTACATTTAAAAAAATTTAATTAGGCTTCTTCTGGATAAGTATTCGCCTCTTTTTATGCGTTAACATGGCACATGGCATAACGAAGAAGCTTCTGACAATAATAGCTATTTGCCTTTGGATTTGATATAAAACTTTCCATCGAATACTCTTTTGCATCTAACAGCTAAAGGTCTAAAGCGCGATGAAGTCGTTTGTATTTTAAGGAAAGCTCTTACCTTTGGAATAATTAATATATTTGCGCTATACAAGGAGGTAATTTTCATCATTAACTCTTAAAATCCTTTTGTCCAACGTTTAATCAACCAAAATTTAGATTTTAAATTTGCAATAAAATTTTCTCTCTTTTCTTACTCTAAAATATATTCTTCTGTTTTTAGATTATAAATTATTACTTAATTTTAAATTCTACATAATTTATAATCATACATTATATATGTATATATATATATTTATAATAAAATTCTTTTTTATTATTACATTATTTACATTGTAAAATAATTTAGAATGTAAATAATGTAATAATAAAAAAAAATTTTATTATATATATATATATATATATATATATATAAAATATTACACACATAACACACATTACAATCTTAAAATGTCAATTGTTAGCTACTCATATAGAGCATTTCCAGGAGACGCCACGTGGAGGCCAATTGACATATAACTCGGAATTCTTTAAAATATAGACATAATATTTATTATGTCTATTATTCAATCTATTATTACAGGGTCGATTATTCTAAACTCGTATTATTTATTTACTAGCGACTTGAATAATTAATCAAGATTTTAACACACTCCTGGACTTAGATATGGAGTATACACATCTATTATATATCGAGCCTTTATATTCTTAGTGTTTAATTCACGCCGGCGGAAAAAAAGCGTTATTTACAAATAGTTGTTTATCAAGGCAGAGAAAAATATAGAGTCGAAGGGTCTGAATAGCTCAGATGGTGAGAGCAGTCGCCCGGCAAGCGAAAGGTCTCGGGTTCGATTCCCGATTCAGCGACTTTCGGATCTATATTTTTCTCGCCCACATTTCTTTAGGGGGGACAGAGGGGATCTTATATATGTAAAATTTCAGTATATTCCTTCATAAAAGGACCACAACCACATGGTCGAAACGTTGTGAATGTTAAGAAATCATTTTCAAGCTAGTTGGGTCGATTATTCTAAACTCGTATTATTTATTTACTAGCGACTTGAATAATTAATCAAGATTTTGACACACTCCTGGACCTAGATATGGAGTATACACATCTATTATATATCGAGCCTTTATATTCTTAGTGTTTAATTCACGCCGGCGGAAAAAAGGCGTGATTTACAAATAGTTGTTTATCAAGGCAGAGAAAAATATAGAGTCGAAGGGTCTGAATAGCTCAGATGGTGAGAGCAGTCGCCTAGCAAGCGAAAGGTCTCGGGTTCGATTCCCGATTCAGCGACTTTCGGATCTATATTTTTCTCGCCCACATTTCTTTAGGGGGGACAGAGGGGATCTTATATATGTAAAATTTCAGTATATTTCTTCGTAAAAGGACCACAACCACATGGTCGAAACGTTGTGAATGTTAAGAAATCATTTTCAAGCTAGTTGGGTCGATTATTCTAAACTCGTATAATATTTATTAATAAAAAATGTAAATATGTATATCTTGCATCTTTAATAAATATATAAAAAAGGTAAAAAATTATGTTTTTATTTTAAAAAATTCCGAGTTAATTGTCTTCCTTATTCGATCCGCCATATAAGGCCGCGAATTTTTATTTATTATGCACACTATTATATTTCTCATAAATTTCATTGAGCAAGTTGCAATCAATCTTTTATCGTACCGCTCGAAGAGCCGCGATCGTTCTACTCGTTCCGCATTAAATGCCGCGAGTATAAATGTAAATAAATAAGTCAGATCGTACCGTTCGAAGAGCCGCGATCGTTCTACTCGTTCTGCATTAAATGCCGCGAGTATAAATGTAAATAAGTCAGATCGTACCGTTCGAAGAGCCGCGATCGTTTTACTCCGTTCCGCATTATATGCCGCGAGTAAATGTAAAATATTTTTTCCTTACTATATGAAGTAATAATTGCAAAAATTATTTGCACAATGATCAATTTTTAGATAATAATATAAAAATAATGAAAGGCTTTCATACTTTTGTGTAAGTTAAAATATATAAGTTAATACGTTTTGTTATTTTTTTGGCTACTCTTTAATCTATTACAAAACTTTGTTTATTTGATAAGTTTTTTACTTTTCTATTATATTAAATGCATTGATTTTCTTCGCAGCACAATTATTATATCGTGTACGCGAATATATTTTAACAGTTAATAAAAATTTTAACGCTTGTATGTGATGATTGTAACACTTATCATTCGTATCAAACCATCCAAGGTGCGTTTCATTCGTTGCATATATATCTTTATTTGCAATCTTCTCAAGGACCTGTGTAGATGCCCAATTATGTTGCCATATCTGATTAAAGCTCATCAATTGTGTTTTGATTACATCTGTAAAGAGGCTTGTTGGTCGAACTAATTTCGTAACTGTCGGAGCATCCTCATCTTCATTGGGATATTCACGATATTCGATGTATTTTTCATTTGGCGTCGCATCTTCCATTGGCGTTTTCAACATTGTTGCACGACAGTTTTGACAATTATTCCTTTCGAAACATCGTCGTGCCACATATCCTGTAAAATATGTTATCGCATTTTCGTCATAATTACTAAGCATACTTACATTATTCGTGTCTACATCACATTCTTCGAGCATGTCTGCATGTTTTTCAAAAAATTCTGTTACCGCGGTATTATCAACATCATCGTTATCATCATCAATAATAGCAATATTATTTTTATTCATACAATTTTCAACCGTTTTAACCAGCTGATTTGGTTTATTAATGAGAGCCTCACTTTCAGGACATTGCACATTGCCTTTATCACTTGTTTGAATATAACCTGTTGAAATTATATGTCTGAATGAGTCGGACCATTCTTGCTGTTGGATTAGGATTAAATTCTCCGCGTTGCCGAATTTTTGAAAAAAAATGTTCTACTGAATCTTGGTTACATAAGCCTGTTGCAAGTTCAAATTCTTCATTTTTATTTGCAAGTTCCTTATACAGTTCAAGTATTGCTTGTGTTGTAATGACAAAACCTTTAAAGCAAGGAACTTTATTTATTTTGTCCGGAAACTTCCTGACCATCCTGAAGACCATTGCACAAAGTTTAATAATAGATTTTCAATATCAGGATTTTTTGTTGATAATGGCCGTTTTCCACCGAATATGACCTTAAGACTATACGAATTGCAGGCATCAATTACGTTGTTCATATACTCTGCAAAATCAGCTGTTGCTTTCCATGTATTTGAATTTAATTCTTTTTCGTCACCAGCTAATTTTATTGCAGCTGCAAATCTATGGCTGAATAATCGAAACGCTCTTTTTACATTCATCGCTTCAAAACAATTCGGACGAATGTGTGCCTGTGTAATATGGGATAACAAATTTGAGCCTCCTTTTGTCGCATTATCGATGCACCAGGTCTTTACAAAATCAGAATATGATGCAATTATTTCTCCTTTACAATATAACTTGTCATGCGTTCTAAAGAAACTCGCTAATCTTTTGACCAAATGCGGAAAATCATATGAAACATAATATTTTTTATTATTGTACATAAAATACGGTCTTTGTTCATCTACGCCTAGTTGATTATAAGTGGCTTGATTATTTGTACCTTGATCACATGTTAAGAGTTTCACATCAGCACCCGTTTCATTCAATTTATCTAGGCACATCTCAACTAAATGAATTATTTCATGTGATTTCATACATTTGCCTGGGAGAAAATACGCTAATGGTTGTCGCCATGGATGACGTGCATTCAAACTATCAAGGCAAAAGACAAAGACGCACTTGGTTCTTTCTGCTTTTCTGCCCAGAGGTCCTAAATCAACGAGACCTTCTATCTCATCCAATTTCGAAGAATATTCTTCATAACTTTTTATGGACATCTTATCCCATTTCAAGGCACATATTTTTTCTTCTTCAGGGATTTGTGCAATTTTTTCTTTTAATTTTTTAAATATAACATCACAAAATCCTGGTTTTATATTGTATTCTTCTACCCATCTTCTAACTGTTCTCTGTCCAGGAAAATTGCAACCTGCTTTCTTTAAACGGCAAAATGCTGATGCTGAATAATAATATAATTGCTTGGAAAGCATTTTCTCTTCCTCAGTGTATCGCGTACGTGGCGTATGCAGTTGTAAATGTATCATGGTTTTTGCTACCGGATGTATTTTTTGTTCATTTATTAAATTCTTTACTTTTTCTTTCTTCTGTTTTTTCTGGTTTGATTCTTTACACTTACACGTTTGTGCCATACATCGCAACTGATATTTTAAGCGCCTTATTTTTAGACGTAAATTTAAATTCTCCATTCTCAATGCTTTGATTTTTGTTTTTGGATTATTTTTTTGAGTGCTATTATCATTGCATTTCACGTTTTGATGTTTAGGAGGCTCCAAATGCACCCATTCCATTACGTCTTCCTCTTCCGCAGACATTTCAAAATTTAAAATTGCAGGTCTGTATGTCCTTAGAGTACACTCTTCTAATATGTTATTTTCATTGTTAGGTACTGTTGTAGAACGTCTTTGCATTTCTTCCACTTCAATATTTTGTTCATATAAAGGCATTCGTTCTTCTAATACTATGTTTCCATCGTTAGGACATTGCATTTGGATTTGCATTCCTTCTACTTCAATACTGTGTTCGTTTTCGGATGAGCCAGCGTTGTTATATGCAACTGGTACAGTATCTCGTATTAATCGTGTTTTTGTCTCATTGGTAAATGACGTGACAGGGAAATGGTCTTCACACAAGCCCATTTTTCTTAAAATGTTGGCAGACAGTTTATGCAAATTAGTATTTCCTGTAACAGAAATATTAAACTAAATTTGTTGTGTTAAAGTTAAATGTATGAGAAATTTTCATCAAGTTTTCGTGCGGCTTCTGTACCAAGCACGCGGATATGACAAATAGTATGCGTGCGTAAATTTAATAATAAAATAATTTTTTATTCCATATGCGTTGATTTAATGTGAAATAGACATTTTGTTAAATTTTATGTAAAAAGAAAAAATTGGAAAAAGTAGGATTTGAACGCGCAATATGCAGCATTCTAACCCGCCACCTTTTTCACGGCACCACGCATACTATTTGTTAAACTTATCCGCGTACACAGTACATAAGGCGCATGAAAACTTTCGATGAAAATTTCTCATACATTTTATTTTAACATAACAAATTAACGCAAACGTCATTCTATCTTTATTTTCTACTGGATATCAAACAAAGATAGAATGAGATATGTTGACTTTCGTTAACACATCATATTCTATCTTTGTTTGATATCCAATGGAAAATTAAGATAGAATGACACTTGCATTCTTGTATCGCTAAATAAAAAATGCATTAAAAAGCAGAGCAAAAAAAGAAATGATAAATCGGATTTCTCAAATCGTGAAAATATGATTCGGATATGCCTGCGTGATTGGCGAAATCACTGATAAATTTTCACTTTTCACGTTTTTACTCTAAAGAAAAGTTACATAATCGATACCCTGAACGTTTGCGAAAATCGAGGATATAAAAGTTCTCCCGCAATCGCGCACGCCGGCTCACAATCAGTTCTCTGCTGTTGAGAAGAAAGATTAGTATCGATCGTTTATCGAAAGTTACGGATTGCTTGTTCGTACGATTGACCGTCGCTCGCGGTTTTCTTGAAAACTATTGTAAAAGTTCTCTGTTAATTATTAATACGTTTTTTATTGTGAAATATAATCTTGTTTTACGTAACGCGATTCCTGTTAAATTCTTGTGTGGATCTGCTACGTCCTATCCTCCGCTTCGTAGCGTATAGTGTGAGCCATATAATTAATAAGAAATATAATTAAAACATTATGTATAGTTATTGCACTTACCTGTATTGCGTATCCATATATTACATCTTACGTCTTTTTGCATTGGGAATCTAAAAAGCCGTTTCCCATGCGATTTTCCATTCTTGCAGTCTTTATACATCTACTGTAATCTGCCACGGGACACTGACTCGACATATTTGTGTAAGGCTATGCCTTGATAAGCGGAAGTAGAGGGCGCTCGTGTATGTATGTAGTGGACGCTAGTAGCTTCTGTAGCCGCCATGTTTGCGCGCAGCACCTCGACCGGCACTCAATGTCCGACCTAACCTAACCTCGGTACTGTTAACACCAAATATAAGTCACGTATTGCTTTAACCGGTTTATCTTGATTCGACACTGTCACGCTCAACACTCCTTTCCCTGATCATCCTGACACCAGGGATTTCCGTTTCCGGTTAACCTAGCCTCCCTAAACCACCCCTTACAGCTCAGAAGTGGGATAATCTCGTTAATCCTAACCATTTTGCGTGAGTGCTCGAATCGTTTTTTTTGTACGCGGAGATTGCATCAGTCGGTCGTATGCGTGTGCGTCTGAATTTCGCGTCGTCATCGCGTCTATGGTCGCTTTCTGTCGCATTTATAGCGACAGTGACTGTTTTATCGCGTCCCTTAACGGTGTTGAGTCCATCGTTATCGCGTTAGTTGCAATTGACGTAGAAAGCTGTGTCAGTCATCGTTTCCCACGGTCGCGCGTCAGTTGCCGTTTTCCGCGTTTTCCGCGTCGGTAGCTGTTTTATTGTGTGGCCGCGTCGACGACTGTTTTTCGCAGTGCGTCTGTGACTATTTTATCGCGGTGTTCAAACGACGTCATTATTGTTTTTCACGTTGCAAGAAAGTGCGTCGTTCGTCGTCTCAAGACACGTCTGCATTGATTTCGATCATTCTGCGCGAAATCGCGGACATTATTCAGTGCCCATTGATTAAAGTCGGGACTGTTTTCATTTCTGTGCCATTTGTTCGTGGTGAAGTTGCGTTGGTGGCTGTCCCATTGCAATTACGGTGCGGGACGTTAGCCGTTACAATTGACTGCCATATTGGACATGTGCCGGGCACGTGGCGCAGAAGGCAGCCATTTCTACTTGTTGCTAACCGTAACATAAAGGACAAAGAGACAAAGGAGGGTAAACGCGGGAAATCGGAAAAGTGCGCGCGCGAATTGCTAAAAATAACAAATTGTCGTTTTATCGCTCTTGTCGTATTTGTCGTTTTACGCTTCTGCTATTTCTTATAGTTTTTGTCGTCGTTATTCACATAGTGATTTGACTTTTCTTCAAGTGTTCTTGCGTCTCATCATTGAAGATGTTACCGCAAGATCGTTTCGCCAAATTAAGCCTTTCGGAACTTCAAGAAGAAGCCCGTAGCTATGGATTATCTAATATTCCAGGAAATCGCACGCAATGCATTGATTTGTTACTGGATCAACTTGAGAGAAATGGGCCCCCATTACTTGAGCCTCAGCAGGACATTCCTCAGGAAGCTATCGGGGAACCGGCTCGTCCAGAATCTTCTGCTTCAGGTAGTACCAATTTTACTTTACCTGAACAAGATTTTCCTGCACATAGAGGAAATAATTTTTCTATGGACAATTCTCTACCACAACTCTGTTCGCTTGTGTCTGAGCAAATAAAAATGCATAAAGAACAGATGTTACAGCAACAGCAAATGATGCAGCAGCTATTCACATCTCTTTCCATAAATCGAAGTCCTCCGCAAGATAGAACCCAGTCAAGAAAAGAAATCTTTCAGCCACATTCCCAAGAGCAACGCTTCGCTAACAATTCTCGTTTTACAGAAGTTGCTTCGGCGTCAACAGGACACTCAGTGAAATTTTTGATGTCCCAGATTCCTTCCTTTGGCGGCACAGAGGACGAAGATATTGAATGGTGGATCGAGAAGGTTGAAAGTGTGGCAGAGATACATAACTTGCCTCACGTCGTTATGCTGTCTGCAACTACGTCCAAGCTGGACAAAACAGCACCTCGATGGCTAGACTTGAGCTCAGGTGACATTAACCGTTCCTGGTTCTGTTTTAAAAGTGCAATTTTAGATCGCTTCAAAAGAAAGGTACTCTTCAATGTGGCGATGCAGAGAATTGAAGCTAGAAGGTGGAATTTTGCTACGGAATCCTTCCAGGACTACGCTATGGACAAACTGGCCCTAATGCGATGCCTTAAATTGGAAGATCCTGATGCCATTCAACTTTTAATTAATGGAGTCAATAATATTTCCATTAAAAGTGTTGCAGCCTCTCTACGAGTGGACTCGTTGAATCAATTTCTCAGAGAAATGCAGCACATCACTGCCTCGTGTGGTGATTCTCTTAGGAAATTCCAGTCGTCCAATAAATTCGAGAAATCCAAGGACTCGAATTCCCGTTTCCTGTGGCAATACACACAGTATGTATCACCCTTGGAAATCTTCGATTGCTGATTAATTTCCCTAGGCTGAATGTCTGACATCTTTGGTTTGACAAACTGTGTGTATTGCCACAGTAAGAACCACACCAGGACTGACTGTCCTAAATTAGAGAGGAGGGACCAAGGTCAAAAGGTGATGCAGCCGTCTCAACCCGCTCCTATTGCCGCAGTAGAAAGGTCTACGGAGAATTCATCTGATCATCTGATTGCGTGCGTGCACACCGATACTGGTAGGAAAATCGTTACAGACGATTCCATTGTAAATATTTTAAATATTAACGATATTTCTTGTAAATTGGCCGCTTTAATCGACACTGGTAGTCCGATTTCTTTCATTAGTTTTTCTGCTTTTAAAGAACTTTTTAACTCGTCTTCGATTTCTCTCAAAAGATCTAGTCATTTATATAAGGCTTTGAATGGACTTCCGTTTCCGGTTGCGTGATAGAAGGTTGGAGTGCTGTCAGAGAGTGTGTTTTTTGAGTGGTTATTAGAGGTAGGAGGAGGAGAAGAGGTGAGAGAGAGTGAGTCAGTGAGAGTCTGGAGTGAGTGCATGCCGGGGGATTGCAGGCGAGTTGGTAGAGAAGGGAAAAGAGCGGTGAGAAGAGAGTAAAGTGGTGCAGGTGGAGTGAGTCAGCAATTAGGGAGATAGGTGAGAACAGGTGTAGAGAGATTGGAGCAGGTGTAGTAGGTATAGGGAAAGAGAAAAAGGTAGGTGGCGCGAGAAAAGTCACTAGACATAGAGTAAGAGAAGTATAGAAGGGAAATGGATGAGGTGCAAAGAATAAAGAATGTTGAGAAGAGGGAGAGAAGGGGTAGCACGGGGACGCCGGAAGAGGTTTTAAAAAGGAAAAGGGATGAATTAGAGGATATAGGATTGAGAAAAGAGATGGAGGAGAAAGGGGACATACAGTGGCTATTTAGGAAAAGTAAAAAGGTGATAAGATCGCCAGAGACAGGAAGGAGAGAGGAGGCAGGAGTGATGGGGGAGAGCATAAGAGAGATGGGGAGGGAATGGAAGGAGGAAATAATCAGAGAGATGAGAGAGATAAGAAGAGAAATTAAAGAGGAGATTAAGGAGGGAATAAGAGGACAGGAAGAAATAAGAGAGGAGATAAGGGAGCTGAAGAAAGAAATGGAGGAGAAGGAGAGAAGGTGGGGGAGAGAGAAGGAGGGGTTGGAGGGGAGGATTTTAGAATTAGGGATGAAAGTGGAGGAATTGGAGCTGAGGAAGAGGGGGGAGAGGAGGGGGGAGGGAAAGGGAGAGGAGATGGGTGAGATGAAAGGTAGGATTAATATGATGGAATGGAGGTGGGAGAGGAAGGAAAGGGAGGAAAGGAGAGGGAACATTATAGTAAAAGGTATAAAGGGTGGGGAAGGAGGAGTAAAAGGGGAAGTGGAGAGAATATTAAAAGAGATAGGGGTAGAGGGGCCGGTGGGGGAGGTGAGGAAAATAGGGGAAGGAAGAAGAGATGGGACTAGTATGGCGTTGGTAAGGGTAGGAAATATGGAGGTTAAGAGGGAAATAATGGAGAAGAAAAGAAGATTGAGGGGGAGAGAGGAGAGGATTGAGGAAGATCTTACGTGGAAAGAAAGAAGGATGATGTGGAGATTAGGAGAGATCGCTAGGGGGGAAGAAAGAGAGGGAGGGAGGGCGTGAGTACGATATGGAAGAATATGGATGAGGGGTAAGTGGTGGAGGTGGGATGAGGTGAGAGAGGAGCTGAAGGAGGAAGGGGGGGAAGAAGGGAAGGGGGTAGAAAGGAGGGGAGGGGACGAGGGGGAAAGGGAGGTTGAAATAGTACAGGAGGCAAAAAAGGAAGGGAAAGAATGAGTAGGAGAAGGAAGGTGGAAAGGGGAAAAGGTAGAGAGAGAGGGGTAGGGAGAGATGGAGAGGTGGGGAGAGTAGGGGAAGAAAGTAAGAGCGAAGAAGAGGGAAGGGAGGAAGGATGGAAAGTGGCATTCTGGAATGTAGCGGGGCTAAAGAATAAGGATGCGGAATTCTGGGAAGCGATAAGGGAATGGGACGTAATGTTCTTGTTAGAAACATGGGTAGATGAAAAAGGGTGGGAGAAGATAAGAGGGAGGTTACCTGTGGGATTTAAGTGGGAGGTGCAATATGCGAGGAAGAAAAATAGGAAAGGAAGGGCAATGGGGGGAATAGTAGTAGGGGTAAGAAAAGGGTTAGGAATAGAAGAAAAGGGTGGGGCGGATAAGGAAGGAATGATGGAGGTGATGATAAGGAAAAAGGGGGAGAGATGGAGATTGGTGGGTGTGTACGTAAATGGGGATTTAGAAGAGAAATTAGGAGAGATGAGTGAGTGGACGGAGGAGGAGGGAGGTGGGATTAGAACGATAATAGGGGGGGATTTTAATGCTAGAACAGGAGAATTGGGGGAAGGGTAAGGTTAGGGGAGGAGGGAGAAGAGGAGGGAAAGGAAAGAAGGTTGAAGGATGCAAAGGTGAATGGGGAAGGGAAATTGTTAGTGAGAAGATTAGAGGAGATAGGGTGGGCAATTGTGAATGGAGGGGTAGCAGGAGATGATGAGGGGAGCTGGACGTACATGGGGCCGAATGGGAGATCAGTCATTGATTATGTGATTGTGAAGGAGGAGGTGAGGGAGGAAATTATGAGGGTAGAGATAGGAGATAGGATTGACTCGGACCACATGCCGGTAGCGGTAAGGATCAGAGGGGAAAGAGGAGGATTGGAGAAGAAGGTAAAAAAGAGGGAAAAGAGGTGGAACTGGTCGGGAGAGGGGAAGAAGGAATTCAGGGAGAGGTTAGGAGTGATAGGGGAGAGGCAGGGAGATGAACAAGAAGAGAGAGGGGTAGAGATGGAGTGGGGGAGGATGGAAAGAAAAATACAGGAAGTGCTAAGTAAGGGAAATGGGGGGAAAGTAGGGAGGAGAGAAGAAAAAGGGGAGGGTGGTTTGATGAGGAGTGCAGAAAAGATAAGGGAGTGGTGGCAAAGGAGTTGAAAAGATGGAAGAGAAAAGGGGGGGAGGGAAAGGAATATAAGAGAAGAAAGAAGGAGTACAAGGGATTATGTAGGAAGAAGAAAGAGGAGGAGAATGAAGAATGGACTAGGAGGGCAGTGGAAGCGAGGACGGAGGGGCAGGTATGGGAGGTAATTAGGAAAGAGAGGAGAAGGGGGAAAGGAGGGGGGAGAAGGGATTGAGATGGAAGAATGGAACAGTTATTTTAGGGATTTATTAGGGGGGGTGGAGTCAAGAGTGGTGTTGGGAGGAAGCAGGAGGATAAGGGAGAAGGTGGAAGATCAGGAAGATCAGATAGAGAGGGGAGAAATTAGGAGGGCGATAGGAAGGATAAAAGATGGGAAGGCGGTGGGGGTGGATGGAATACCAGGAGAAGTGTGGAAATATGGCGGAGAGGGGCTAGAAGAGTGGGTGTGGGAATTATGTAATAGGATATGGAAGGGGGAAGGGTGGATTAGAGAATGGTGTGAGGGGTTGGTGATACCAATTTTGAAAAGAGGAGAGGGAAGGGAGGTCTCAGATTACAGGGGAGTAACGCTGGCGCCGTCGTTATACAAAGTGTATGCGACGGTGTTAGCAGAGAGGCTGAGGGGCGAAGTGGAGGAAGGAGGGATGGTGCCACCGAATCAAACGGGGTTCAGGAGAGGGATGGGGACAGTAGATAATATTTACGTTTTAAACTATTTGATAAATAGACAGATAAGCAGGAAAGGAAGACAAATGGTACTATTTTTTGTGGACCTGAGGGCGGCGTTTGATTCGGTGGACAGGGTGAAATTAATAGCGGCGTTGAGAGGGAGGGGGGTGAAGGAAGGGATGGTAAGGAGATGTGAGGAGTTAGTAGGGGAGATAGGATTCAGGGTTAGAATAGGGGAAGAGAGGGGAGAAAAGTTCTGGACAGGGAGGGGAGTGAGGCAGGGGTGTCCTCTGAGTCCGCTGCTGTTTAATATGATGATGGCGGACTTGGAGGAGGAGATGAGGAAAGGAAGATGGGGAGGAGTGAGGTTGGGAGAGGATAGGATATACACGCTAGCGTACGCGGATGATGTGGTGATGATGGCAGAGGATGAGGGGGGAATGAGGTGTATGATGGAAAGATTAGGTAGATATTTGGAGGGGAAGGGGTTGGAGTTGAATGAGAGCAAGTCGAAGGTGATGAGGTGCAGGAAGGGGGGAGGGAGGCTGAAGAAAGCTAGTTGGTATTGGAAGAGAAAGAAGTTGGAGGAGGTAAAGGAGTACAAGTATTTAGGCTATGTAGTACAAAGGAATGGGGGGCAGGATGGACAGGTGTGGGAGAGGAGGAGGAGGGGGGCAGCAGTATTGGGGCAAGTATGGGGGATAGGAAAGAGGAGATTTGGGGGTAATTGGGGGAGGAGAATATGGCTTTTCGATGCGTTAGTGTGGACGGTTTTAGGGTATGGGGTTGAGATATGGGGGTGGAAGGAGAGAGAGGGATTGGAATGGGTGCAGGAAAGATATATGAGATGGTTGTTAGGAGCGGATTGGGGAACGCCGGGGTATATGATAAGGGAGGAGCTCCAAAGGGAAAAGTTAAGATCAAGGATGGGAAGAAGAGCGTGGGGATATGAGAAGAGGTTGGAGGAGGGTAAGGGAGGGGGGTTGGCGAGAATATGTTTAGAGGAAATTAAGGAGAGGGCTAAAAAGGGAGGGGAAATGTCAGAGTGGGAGAAAGAAAGAAAGGAGTTTTTTGAGGGTAAAGGGATGAATTTAAGGGAGGTGGAGGAAAGAAGGGAAAGAGGGGAATTTAGATGGGAGGAGGTTGAGGAATGGGAAAAGAAAGGACAGAGGGAGGAGAGAGGGGAAAAGATAGAGAATTCGGTATATAATAAATGGTACAAGCAGGTAAAGGGGGAGGGAGTACCGAAGTATCTGAGGAAAGGATGGACGGAAGGAAGGTGGCAGAAGATGGCGAAGTACAGATTGGGGAATGGGATGAGGGGAAACAGATATTGGGAGAAGGAGGAGGAAAGGAGGTGTAGGATATGTGGGGGAGGGGTGGAGACATGGGAACATGTATGGGAGGAATGTATGGAATGGGGAAGGGGGGAAAGCTGGCAGGAAATGGTGAGGGTGGTACTGGGGGAGGAAGGGGAAGGGGAAGTGTGGGTAAGACTGTTGGAGGAAGCGAGAGGGGGCGGGGAAGGCGGTGAGGGGTGAGGGGGAGAGGGAGAGAGTGAGAGAGAGAGAGAGAGAGAGGGAGAGAGAGAGAGAGAGAGAGAGAGAAAGTGGAGGAGGGAAGGCGGAAGTAGCCGGAAGCGGAGGTCCAACATTAGAGTAAGCTAGTAATAAGATTGCGTAAGATAGGAGGGGGAGGGTGAGAGTGTGTGGGGAGGGGTAGTTAGAGCGTAAAGAGAGAGATGAAAGAGAGGTAAATTGTGCGAAGAGATAGGGCGAGAGTAATGGCGGAGTTGCGTGGCGTTTTGTTTTTTGTATATTGTATAGGCTAAGTCATAGGTTAAGGATAGATTATAAGTGGAAGTAAAGATTGTGTAAAGGTTTGGGACCGCTCCTTAAGTGAAAAAGCGCCTTGTAATCCTCAAGTGGGGCAGCAATAAACGTTTCTAATCTAAATCTATAAGGCTTTGAACAATCATCCTATCGATATTTCTGGTGTTTTTTCCACTTATATAGTATTAGAGGCTTTGTCTAACATTGTAGCGTCAATTGATTTACACGTTTTAAAAAATAATTTGACGACAGCAGACGTTATTATTGGTCGTGATTTTCTTTCTCGACATGAGATTTCCGTTTCTCTTAAATTAAATAAAAACGAAACAAAAAACAGAATTCAGTTATTCTCTGAAATCGCGTTGACCGAAGTCGTCAATGATTCTGCTGGTAGTCTTGAAAATTTATTTTCAGAAATTAAAACAGATTTTGATGCCTCAGTTGATCAAAGTCTAATTTCAACATTTCGAGAAGTGGAAAATGCATCAGTAGAACCAATTATCGATGATTATTTAGTAAAAATCGCTTTAAAAGACGAGTCTGTTTACGCTTATGCTCCTAGAAGATTTGCATGGTCCGAGCGAATTAAAATAAGAGAGATCACAGACGACCTTCTTGCGCGCGATATCATTAAGTATAGTTCATCGCCGTACTGTGCCAGAGTAGTACCCGTTAAAAAGAAAAATGGTTCTATGCGGTTATGCGTGGACCTGCGACCACTAAATAGCAGAACTATCAAGCAAAAATATCCTTTCCCGTTAATCGAGGATTGTCTCTCGCGATTAAATGATAAATGGATCTTCACTCTTTTGGATCTAAAAGACGGATTTTATAATATTAAATTGCATCCAGAGGCCACCAAGTATTTCTCTTTTGCCACCCCGGATGGGCAATTTGAATTTAATAGATTGCCTTTTGGTTTCTGTGAGGCTCCAGCCGAATTCCAGAAACGATTAGTGCAAATACTTCAGCCTTTGATAAGAGAGGATAAAGTATTAGTTTACATAGACGACATCCTCATACCGTCTTCCTCTATTGAAGAAAATTTAGATGTACTTAAATCCGTTTTGCTTCAACTAAAGAGACACAATCTTCAATTAAATCTCAGTAAATGCCTTTTTCTGAAAACAAGGATTGAATATTTGGGATACATTGTTTCCGCCGATGGCATTACACTTAGTTCTCGCCATGTTGAGGCAGTTAGAAATTTTCCTTTACCTAAAAAAATCATAGACGTTCAAAGATTTCTTGGTTTAACAAATTATTTCAGGAAATTCATTAAAAATTACGCTTCAATTGCTAGACCCTTACAGTGCCTATTATGTAAATCTACTCTATTTAGATTTGATGAAAATTGCCAAATAGCTTTTGAATCACTTAAAGAAAAGCTTACGTCATACCCGATTCTAACAGTTTATAATCCATTTTTGGTAACTGAAATTCACACAGATGCTAGCGCGGTGGCAATTGCAGGTATTTTGTTGCAGAAGCAAAAATCAGGGCAATGGACCCCAGTAGCATACTATAGTCAAGCTACTAATCAGGCAGAAGCCAAATACCATAGCTTTGAGCTAGAAATGCTCGCGGTAGTGAAAACAATCGAAAGGTTCCATGTCTATTTATATGGTTTATACTTTACCATAATCACAGATTGTCATGCTTTAGTTCATGCAGTGAATAAAGCCAATATTAATCCGCGCATAGCTCGATGGATTCTTAAACTGCAAAATTACACTTTCAAAATTATTCATCGCGACGGTAGAAAAATGGCGCATGTCGATGCTCTCAGCCGCGCTGTTAATTATGTAGAGACCTTTCCTCTTGAAAAGGAATTGCAATACAGACAATTGCAAGATCCTAAAATAAAATCAATAGCTAAGGATCTTGAATTTGAAGATCATGAAAAATTCGAACTTATCGAAGGCCTTGTTTTCAGAAAGGGAATAGATAAGCCCCGTTTCGTGGTTCCTGAAGCCATGGTCGTCAACATTATTCGAACATACCATGACGAGATGGCTCATTGCGGTGACGAGAAAACGATTCAAGGAATCGGCGCTAACTACTGGTTCCCTACCTTGCGAAAAAAAGTTAAAAGTTATATAGATAATTGTATAACGTGCCTAATGGCAAATTCGACGGTAAACTCCCGTGAAGGTGAAATGCAAATTACTGATACTCCTATTTCCCCTATGGAAATTATACATGTTGACCATATAGGTCCCCTTAAAGTTTCTAGTAATGACTTTAAACATGTTTTGGTTGTGATAGATGCCTTTTCAAGATTTACATGGCTTTTCCTAGTAAAGTCTACCACTTCTAAAGAAGTGATCAAGCATTTATCCGTTCTCTTCAAAAATATTATCAGTCCTGCAAAGCTGATCTCAGATCGAGGCACTGCTTTTACCTCCCAGGAATTTGCTAACTTTTTAAACGATTATAAAGTTACACACCGTTTGGTGGCGGTAGCGGCCCCTTGGGCTAATGGGCTCGTTGAACGTATCAACAGATTTATTAAATCTTCCCTTAGTAAAATCGTCGAGGAGCAGTCCGATTGGGACAAATACTTGTCTCAAGTCCAATACGTTATAAATAATACCCATCATTCGTCGTTGAGAGCCTCTCCTACTAAAATTCTTTTTGGTGTAGACCAAGGTAAACATTTAGATTCTGATCTAGTCAAATTTCTTGATAACGTTGCCAAAGTCGAATTTGATTTAGAAAATATTCGCGATTCTAGTCGTGATTTAGCCGTTGAATCTACTAATAAGATTAAAGACTACAACAAGTTGTATTATGACAAAAGACACAAAAAGCCTTCTCAGTATAAAGAAGGAGACTACGTGTTAATAAAAGATTCAGCTATCAAACCTGATGAAGAAAAAAAGCTCAAACCAAAGTACAAAGGTCCATATATGGTGACCAAAGCTTTAAATAAAAATAGATATGTCATTCAAGACATTCCAGGTTTTAATATTACGGCCAAACCGTACAACTCGATATTGTCCCCGGATCGTATCAAACCCTGGATAAAACCTATCGGTTTTATAACTTAAATGCGTTTCCTTTGTATACTCTTAATTTTAAGGTTTTTATATCATTAGTTATTAAACTACGACCAAAGATACATTGTGATTTAGTCTTAAGATTTTACTTTTAAATTACTATTGTCGCAATTCGCAAAATTTTACATTCTTCAGTTCCTATATTTAATTTTTACGTTTCCGGCTTAATACCGTTTAGTCGGCGATTTATATAATCCTTAGGACTTGTTAAACATTTGTTTATATTTCTCGTATTCAGTCTTTAGTATAGCATATTATGCTTTAAGCATTTTGTTTTGCAATTTATAAAGGTATATTTATAGTTAGATGTTTATTTCGCATCAGTTTTTGTTTTATATTTGAGAATTTTATTTTCCGTTTAATTTTATTGTGCGTTTTAGTTTATAAGCATTTTATTATAAGTAATTATTTCTTTTTGTAAAAACATTCGAGACGAATGTGTTTGTCAGGCTGGCCGAGCTGTAAGGCTATGCCTTGATAAGCGGAAGTAGAGGGCGCTCGTGTATGTATGTAGTGGGCGCTAGTAGCTTCTGTAGCCGCCATGTTTGCGCGCGGCACCTCGACCGGCACTCAATGTCCGACCTCGGTAACACCAAATATAAGTCACGTATTGCTTTAACCGGTTTATCATGATTCGACACTGTCACGCTCACCACTCCTTTCCCTGATCATCCTGACACCAGGGATTTCCGTTTCCGGTTAACCTAGCCTCCCTAAACCATCCCTTACATTTGTATATCGTTATGCGATGTAAAAAGAAATTACAAAAAGAAATAAAAAATACAGAATTTAAAAATCAGAAATATATAAAAGAAGAAATCACGTAACAACACGTAAAAGGAAAAAAAAAAGTAAATTGATACAATAGAAAAATACACGCGTACACACACGCGATATTTAGAACTAATCGTATCAGATAACACAATACGTGTTGCAAAATATATAAATCTTACAGATCACAAAATATATAAATCTCGCAAAACCGAACGTTACTCGTACAGATCGTCGCGCTGACTGAATCGTCGAGATATCAAGATTACCAAATATAGCGCTGTTGCGCTTTTCTTTTGTTTCACCTACATACAAATACAACGCTCATATCTATAGCTTATCAAAAACTGAATACGTTGCTTTAAAATCTATAGTTTTTTAAATCCTTGTACTTCAAATAAATTTAATATATATATATATATATATATATATATATATTTAAAAAATTAACAAATCTGTTTATTGTAAATGTAAAATAGTTCTTATACATATATGTAAGTTAAATTACTAATCTTAAAATATTTAAAGAATAAATTGTACTGCATAATATAATAATTAAAAATTTTATTAAAAACAAATTCAATAAATATGTACATATTAGGTCAGGTTAATTAATTTATTTATTAATGTCATGAAATTCTGTTTTCCGAATTACGGAAACGCTACACATGAAACCTCGTGCCTGCCGCCGCATGAGTCCACGAGACTCGCGCATCGTTGGTGAGACAAAGCCAGAGCAATGGATTGTTGGTCCTTGTCTGACTCATTTGTTGGGTTCTCAACTCGGTTCTTATCCGAGTAGTTCGGATATGAACCATATCACGGATTCGAACCATATTCTATATTTTTTACCGAGCGTTACGACGTAGTTCATGTCCACTTTGTCAGGGGACGCATCAGTACACGCGTCCGCTAAATCGCGGTGGCCGCTCTCAGGTTTCTCTCTGGTTCTTCCATTTGGAAGTAATGTTGCAGCAATACCGGTAAATGCCATCGTACTATTTTTCTCTATTTTTAAGTAAGTAATATAAGGTTGTATAAATGAAAGTTTTACCAGAACCACCTGGACCATCGATATAAAAATAATTATTGTTATTGTTATTTGTTATTGTTGCTTCTAAAATAGTATCAACAATTTCTTTTTGCTCTATATTTAATTGTTCATATTGTTGCATAGCTATCGATGTATCTTCCTCAATTTGTTCTTCATTATTTATTTCTTGTTCAATAATTTCTTGTTCTAATTCAGGAAAATTAGCAATATTCGAACTTTCCATTTGAAGCACATTAGTAATATAATTATAAACTTTCTTTATTCCTATTATAGGTCCAAATCGTCTTGCATAATCTTCCGACATATCTATTTTAAACTTGTCCCATAACTTTTTTGAATGAACTGGTTGGCAATGAATCAAAATTCGTACAAATAAATTACGAAGTCGTCTTGGCATCATCCAAATTTTTGCTTCATTCATTGCACGATACCATTCCTCATCATCTTCTATGAGTCCTAATGCTAAACATGCGGCAGTGAAAGTTTGATGTATTTCGTTATTAACTGTTCTTAATTCTTGAAAACTTGTAGCTCCTTTAACATGTAATAAAAGTATACGTAAATGAAACAATTCTATCTGAGACGGGCTGACAGAATACATACGACCAATACAATTAAAGTATCTTTGACGTTTCTCCCAACGATTAATAATTCTGCCATTAATTTTAATTTTTTTAAATACATAATGACATAGAATATCACTGTATAAATATTGTTTTGCTTCTTCATCTCGAACATTTAATTCAAAATAATCTAACAACATTGTTACTCGTTCTATAGCAGATCTTATCGCATCATTATTAATATTATCATCAATTATTACATTATGTTCATTTGGTAAATGAACCGGTAAACGAAATATAGCGTGACTTTTTTCTTGCAAAGGTTTACTTAAAATGCGCCAACATGCTTCCACAGGCCCGACATACCGAGCTTCAATAAAATCTTGAATTTCATCATGATTTATAGTTTTATCTATATTTTCTCCAATAACTATAGATGCTGCATCATGACCTTTATAAATATATTTATATAAATATTTAACAGACCGTATACTCGAAACTATTTCAACATTAATATGGCTATTGAATAAAAGTAAAAGCGTTGGATTAAATGGAACAACATATCGATTATCAACAACGTATCGTCCAGGTCTTTCGTACAGCAATCCATTATTCCTTCGATGATAGTGCGGGTAACCATCTTCATCCATAGTCGTCTCAAGTCGAAATGGTTTTAGAAAATGTTTCGAACATTTATCATTTATCAAACACCAATTTCCACATGGTCCATGAATCATATGTTTCATTACAACATTATGTAAACTTTCATTTTCATTAGGATCAGGAATTTCTGCAGAAATAAATTTATCAACTATTTCAGAATTTGATATCTTACAATTCTGTTTTAATGTAATCAATAAATGTATATGTGGTAATCCACATTTTTGAAATTCTATTACGTAAACATATGTTAAAACTTCACCAAAAAATTTTTGTCTAACAATAATATCGATTAAATAATCCTTTTTTATATTAAATACCCGAGCACATATATCTGGCCTATCTGCAGGTTGTTGATTTGGAAGTAAATTTTCTTTAATTTCGCGCCAATTTGGATTACAAGTCATAGTAACAAGATATCTGGTTTTCCATATTTCCGAACAATAGCCATTGCATCTTGATAATGTTGCAACATATTACGCGGTGAACCCACAAATGTCGATGGAAGTATAATCATTTTTCCAATATGAGCATTGTTATTATTGGCGGTGTTTGCTAAATAATCAATTAATCCTTGATAAGTCTCAGCTCGTAATTGTTTTTGATTCTGTTTACAATAATTAATTCGATCTTTTTCAATTTTTATATAACTATCTACAAGCCATTGTTGAAATAATCGTCTTCCCATAATAAAAATATTAAAATTATCACGTATAGCTATGTGATATTTTACATATGCAGCTCTACTTACTCGTTTATTACAATTCTTACGTTGTAAATTATCATGCCATCCTTGATTACCATATGGATAGAATAATGGATAAATCCATGGTTCTACATTTGGATTCATTGTACTGACTTGTTGTAATGTTTTATTACTTTTATTATATATTGTTACATAAGTTTCCGAAATTTCACCATCTGCTGTAGTAGAAAAAACAGCTGCAACTTCATTTACTCTTTGCACATTGTATCGGCCACGATCAATACCTTTTTTTGTCAAAAATCCCAATTGTAATTCACGTATACTATTATTTTCAGTTATTTGCTGTTGCATTTCAATTTCTTCATGCATCATTCGGTAAGATTGTGCAAAAACATTATTCGTACGCATTATATTATCTATTAAATGTAAAATTTCTTTATCAAGATTCGAATTTCGATGTAATCGACATTCTGTTGCTTCATTATTATCCACGATAAAAAGTTGACCATAACTTGGCATTTCGTTAGATAAGGGATATAACGCAGTATTAATTTGATAATAAATTTGTCCTTGAATTTTAAAACAATAAGGTACACGTCTTTGCGCACTAAAATCTGCTAAGTTTGCATTAAATGACGCGAATGAAAATGTATTATTGTAACCACGAATATGATTATAAAAATGACTTGATTTTTGATGATTTCCAATAAATAATTCATAAAGTTCATACGGAGGTTGTGGTAAAGAATCTAACATAACAGAACCATGGCTGCAACAGTCGTTAAATGAATTACCCTTATTAGCTACTTTTTCAGAATTAAAATGTTTTGCACCACAATGTTCACAACATATATTCATTTCTCCTATGTAATACTCTATGATATTTTGTAGTTGAGTAGTATAAGATGTATTAATATCTACAAATCCTTTTTTTAAAGCTCGAGTTTTTTCATTACGATTTGCAGCTTTACTTTTATCAATTATATTGTGTGTACTATTTGATGTGCTAGGTATAGAGAAAGTAATATTGTTATTTAATAAAGTTTCTGTAGTTGAATTGTGAGTATTTCTAATTATATCAGTATCATCGTTAACATTAACATTATTCGTTAGACATAGTACTTTCATAGATGAATTAACTGATTGTGAAACAACATGATCTATTACTATATTTTTCGAGAAGCTTGTTAAAGTTTGCGCTATATTTGAACAAATCTCACTGCTATTTGATAAAGATTGACAATCTTTTTTAGTTATCATTTGTTTCATTTTCCGTCTTTGCATCTGAGATTTTGCTTTTCTTTCTCGTTTATTACACTGGAATTCTTCTTCTTCTTCAGCAGTTCGAACTACTTTTCTTCGAGGCATAATTAATTATTAGTTTAATAGAATAATTAAATAATCTAAATCAAAGTCAATTTCAATTCAACATCAAGCCAAAGTCAATTTTAGTTCAAATTAGAGCCAACTTTAATTTAAGAGAAAACCAATTTCAATTTCCAAATTAAAATGAATTTTAATTTATGTATCAATAAATAATAATTAAATAATAATAATTATTATAATAATACTTTATCAATTTTTATTTATTTCAGTTTAAAATTAATTAAATTAGTTTAATTAATTTAATTTAATATTAATTTGAAAATAAAAAAAAAATTTTAATTTTATAATTTTAAACCGTGTGAATTTATAAACGCTCGTTATAAATCAAATATGAATGTTTAAAATTACATTGGCTATGCGAGCCAAACGTGGATGTCAGTACGTATGCTTCCAATGAAATTAATTTTTTCGTTGGAATTTAATTCATTGTGCACGAGGCACGAATTTTGCTTGGTACACCACCAAGACGTTCGATTCAGTACTCTGCGTTGATACCACTGCTATTTTTCTCGCCTATAATTCTGTAGGGGGGTTAGAGGGTAATATGGGAATTAAAAAATCTAGTATGGATTTATTCCCAAATAAAAGTCTCAAAATTAATTTCATTGGAAGCATACGTACTGACATTCACGTTTGGCTCGCATAGCCAATGTAATTTTAAACATTCATATTATAATTTTAATAAAAATTATTTTTAATTCAACAATTTAAAGTAAAATTAATTTTAATCCAACTCTTCAAATCAAGTAATTTCGAAAGTAATTTCAATCAAATTAAAATTAATTTTAATTTACAATTAAAGTTAAAGTTTATTTTTTGATCAAATTAATTCAAATTAAAACATAATTTTAATTAATTAATTTGAATCGAAACTAACTTCAAATTAATAATTTAATTAAAATTAATTTTAATTTAATAATCTAATAATAAATTAAAATTAATCTTAATTGAAGTAAAAATTACTTTATTCTACATATAAGTAAAAACGATTTAAATAAAAGCTAATTTTAATTTAATAATTTAAATCACAATTAATTTGAATCAAGTCAAAACTAATATTAATTTAAGTCAAATTTTAATCTAATAAAAATCCAAATTACAATCAATTTCAATTTAACAATCCAAATCATAATCAATTTCAATTTAAGTCAAACTTTAATCCAACAATCCAAGCCTCACAATCAATTTTAATCCACTAATCCAAATCACAATTAATTTTAACTCAATCAAATTTGAATCTAATAATTCAAATCATCAATTTCAGTCCAACAATCCAAGTAACAACCAATTTCAATTCACAAGTCAAATTTCAATTCAATAATAATTTCAAATCCATAACTACTCACAACCAATTTAAATTCAAGTTTATTTTCAATCTAATAATCCAAATCACAATTAATTTCAGTCCAATAATATAAGTCACAACCAATTCAAGTAATGTCAAATCCATTCAATTTTATATCAAATAAAATTCAATTTTGGTAAAAATAAAAATGAATTTAATTTCAACCAAACAATTTTAATTTAATCTAGTTTTATAATTTTTTTTTAATTTTAATATTAATATTTTTATTTTATTTACTTTTTATTATTTTTTTATTAATTTTTTTACTTTTATATTTTTTAATTTTTTAATTTAATTTAATTTTTCAATTTTTAAATCTAATTTTTTATAATTTAAATTGATTTTAATTAAATAATTATAATAATCAAAACTAATCAATTTAACAATAAGTTTAATCGCAACTAATTTCAATATAATTTAAAATTAAAACTATTTTTAATATAATTATTTATAATAAAATAAATTTTAATCTGAAAGTTTAAATTAAAATCAATTGTAATTAATCCAACAATTAAATTATTAAGTTAATTTCAATTTAATAATTAATATTAAAATCGATTTTAGTATAATAACAGAAAATTAAAAAAAACTTTATTTTTAACTGAATCTAAATAAACTTAAATTGGGGTGAAAAGTGGCCCCGCATGCTCAGTAACTGGCTGGCATGCGGAAGGTCCCGGGTTCGAATCCAGTTCGAACCAACACACCCCATATGCCTGCTTGGAACTGGTGGGAGAAAGGAAATCCGGAGTCGTTGAAGGAGGGGGAAGACAGGATTAGACAGGGAGAGAAAAGAGGAGGAAGGAGGAAGGAAGAAGTTGTTGGAGGAGGGGGAGAGGAACCGGAATAGAGGAGCTTAGAGAAATGGTGGAGGTGGTGGAAACGGTTGGAAAGAAGCAGTTGGAGATTGGAGACGGAGTGGGGGGGAATTGAATATGTTGTATGTATATTGTAAGGTCGATATGGCCAAGTTGAAGAGAGGTGGTGAGTTGTAAAAAGGTTCGAGAACGCTCCTTGTGAAAAGCGCCTTATAAACCCCGAGGGGATAGACAATAAAATGATGGATGGATGGAAATAAACTTAAATTTGATAATATATA
>NW_028141352.1:0-35000 GCF_030444845.1 Prenolepis imparis | reverse complement strand
AATCAATACTTTTTAAGATTTTTAACAGTTTCCGAACTTTTTGCCAGCACTGTATACGACAATATTAAATTATATATATTGAGAATTATGAAAAAAATTTAGACGCAAAAGAAAAAATATTTATAATAAATAAATTACTTACGAACACATGAATTCAAATGATCCGAAATATCTGATAGCTCTATCAATTTAGGTTGAACTGCATTAATAACTTTTTTGAGGTCAAACGAACCCAAATTATTAATAATTGTATTCGAACGAATAATAAGTTCATAAGGGAGAGTTCCTTGATTAAACTCTGGCACTTTCGTTTTCTTAGCTTTCGCCCCATCAATATGAATAATCTGTAAAGTACATAAAGTAATATTAGATTAGAACGTAACATATATAATTATTATTATTGTATATTAAATTAAATAAGAATAAAAAGTATATTTAAATATATTTACTCGATTTGGTTTTATGTGAAATTGAATTCGCTCAATTTCAGTATTCCATACCACGACTTGAATTCTATGACGACTATTATTGTTCAAAATAAATTTTAGCAATCGATAGTGTTGTGCTTTGCCAACAATTTTCGGACCATCAATCTCATCAATAAAACCAATAACCTCTCTAAAAAAGATTTTAAAACCATTTTTTACTTTTCAAAATATTAAAAAATTTAAATATATGTATATATCCTATAAATATATGTATATACATATATTTATAGGATATCTCACAACACTTTGTACAATATTTTATTAGTGTATTCTAGAAGTAAAATAGAGTAAAAATTTCTAATATAAAAATGTTGAGACTACAATAGTTTTTGAATTATAAATGCTCAAAATTTGAATGATATAGCATAAAAATCGAGTGCTTAGACCCATAACTAAACATACACGTCTATCGATCTGTCATCTGTTATTGATTTTTTCAAATTAGTGTGATTGAAAAAAAATGCGTATTTTTTATACTATAAATTAAAAGTAAAAAACTTACACAGTGGAGTCCTCAAGTTGAACTGCTTCTAACATCTCATCTGTTGCAAAAGTTATCATTTCCGGTTCATCGTTTTTATTTGAAACCATGATATCTTGTTTATTCGACGATCTATAAATTAACAAACAAAATATAAATATCAAACATTAAAATATGTTGTGTATAAAATGATGTATACAGGGTGTCCCAAAATTATGGGGACTAAATTCGTGTGCAGGTAGAGCGGACCAAACTAAGTCGAAAAGTTCTCTACCATTTTACAATTTTCGCAACAATTAAAATACAAATTATTAATTATAAAAAATTGCCGCATTAGCTCAGCCTATTATCAAATACAAACGCACGGCAAGATGCGGCTGTCCAATGATCAAGTTTGCTAGGCATGCGAGAAGTTATTTATTACAAGCGGTAATGTTTATTACAAATAAGAAGCCTAGCAACCTCAATCATTGGGCGGTCGCATCTTGCCGCGCGCTTACATTTGACAATAGACTGGGTTAATGCGGCGATTTTTAATAATTAATAACTCGTTACCTATTGCAAAAATTGCAAAATGGTAGAGGACTTTTTGATTCAATTTGGTCCGTTCTACCTGTATACGAATTTAGTCCCCATATCATTCTGATCATTCTCATATCACCCTATATAATTATAAAAATAAAATAAAATAACTCAATAGAAATTACTCAATAGATTTACTAAAATTTGACGTTTGTAATATATCGCTCGTATCCATTTCATTTGCATCCATTTCATTCTCTTTTACAATTCGTTTCGTTCCTTTAGCATCAATTTTCTTTTCCTTTGATTTATCTAAAATAATAATATACTTATGTATTAACACTCATCATTTAAAAAATAAGTAAACCTTCATAAAAACATACGAACAGATAAATGTACAGTAATAACAAGCCGATTGAGTTCTTGTTAAGTTTAATAAAAAAACTTGGGTTTAAATTATATAATAAAACGATATTTATTATTACTCTATAAATATCATGAACGAAGATATCATGTAAAATCCTGGGTACCTATTATGAAACTGTTCGGAAACGTTTTCGATCGGAATAATTTCGTTTCTCCCTAGATTTTCTATTGTGTATTTAAAGGAAAAAGAAATTATTCCGATCGGAAACGTTTCCGAACTGTTTTATAATATATTTTTAATATACATTATTTATATTTATTATTAATATTTGTTTACAATACGTAAACAATTCATATAGACGTAATTTTAAAATCTACAGTACTATGTCTTCTGTGAAGTATCTGTCACATTATTTTCACACAATAAAAAGGTTATTGAATTACGATCGCGATTCATAAAATTGATACGCGAGTGTCACTGATGTCATCTTTTATCAAACAGTTTAGTTGTAAATTTTTCTGACGTTTCTTGAATAATTTTGACATCAGGATTTTACATGATATCTTTGTTCATGATATTTATAGAATAATAATAAAGATCACACACATTTTATTATATATAATTTAAATTCAAATTTATAATTTATATATTTAAGCTTTTAAGGATTATATTTGTATAATATTCATATAATTGTATATAGGACTTCCAATTTTAATTAGAATAGGGTAATATTTTGAAATGATAAAATTTTAGAAAAAAATATTTTAGATAAAAATTGTAAGGTTTCAAGGGGAACATAAGATAAACGTTGTTAGTGTAACTTTGCATAGTCATTTGAAAGTCGTATAAAGATCACCTTCTATTTTTTAAAATAAAACCTTATTTTTTATTACATATACTTGTAACTTATCTCGTGAGTTTTCCAAAACATTATAATAAAATATTTTTTTAACTATTTCTTGAGTTACAAGAGCTTCAAAATTACAGTATTTCGACAAAAATACAAAATATCTTATAAAACACTCAGTTTTAAATAATTTTACCTTAATACTTTTATGCATAGAATAATAAGACAAATCCATTGGTATAAAGAAAACATATATATAAATGCTTTTAAGAAAAAGTATAAAACTCACAGCATGCAATCTTATATATTTTTTTTAAAGTGATATGTTTTCTGTACACCAATGGATTTGTCTTATTATTCTACATAAAAGTATTAAAGTAAGATTACTAAAAACTGAATGTTTTAGAAGATATTTTGTATTCTGTCCAAATACTGTAACTTTGAAGTTCTTGTAACTCGAAAAATAGTCAAAAGAAGAATATTTTATTACAATATTTGGGAAAGCTCACGAGGTACGTTACAAGTACATGTAATAAAAAATAGGTTTTGTTTTTAAAAAATTAAAGGTGATTTTTATATGATCTTCTAACGACTATGCAAAGTCAAACTTTAAATGTTATTTTGGTCGGATGCCAACGACCCACATATTCAGTTGGAGGGTTAATATACTAATAATATATTATTTTATGTAAATATAATAATTAATATATTCAACATATTTACCTTGAATTTGCTTTGAATTATTTTTCGACATTATATGACTTGAAATACCAGATGTTTGTTCAATAAAAATCTTGTGTAGTCCAACTTGTGCACAAGAAGTAATAAACTGTAATAACTGTAAATATTAAAATCAATTTTTTTAATACACGTTTAATATATTTATTGCTTAATTTTATAAATATAATTATATAAATATATATATGTACCGTCACGTCAGCTAATCAACAAAACTTGTCGTAGATTCAAGAGTTAATTCAAAACACGAAATATTAAAAATTAATTGTGATAAGGATGCACTTCTCGCTCATATACTTAGAAATCACTCTTTTACGATATACTTTTATTGTAACTGTACGTTTATATCACCAAAATGAATCAACATTAGATGCACAAATATTTATTTTGTTGTTATGGAAACTTTATTGCTATGAGACTTCTGTAAAAAAAAGAATGACGAATTTTTCATTAATTACTATACAGACGAACTTCATGCACTACATATGCATTTTTCATATTAAAAAATTTCTATTGATTTTTTTTATCTTCTTTATCTTATAGTAAAACTAAGAATTATATTTATATATATACAGGGTGTCCCATTTTAACTTAGACACTCAAATATCTCGAAAAATATGAAGAATACGGAAAAACATTTCGAATAAAAGTTGTTTGACTCAAAGGGGGACATAAGATGGTGCTATTGATTTGATCTTGAAAAGTCACTTGAAAGTCACGTGAAGGTCAATTTTAATTTCTTAAATGGAAGCACCTATTTTTTATTGCATATTCTTGTAGCTTATCTCGAGAGCTTTCCAAAACACTATAATAAAACATTTTTTCATTAAGTACTTTTTCAATTATAAAGATTTGAAGTTAACAATTTTTTGACAAAATGTAAAATATCGTGCAAAATATTTAGTTTTCGATAATCATATCTTAATATTTTTATGCACGGAGTAATGAGACCAATCAATTAGTGTAAAGAAAACACATAATTTCTTTTAAAAAAATATGTTGCAAATTACATACATACTTTTTAAAGCAACTATGTGTTTTCTTCACACCAATTAATTCGTCTCATTATTCAGTGCATAAAAATATTAAGATATGATTATCGAAAACTGAACATTTTGTACGATATTTTACATTTTATGTCAAAAAATTGTCAACTTCAAACCTTAATTTATAAGTCAAAAAGTACGTAAGAGAAAAATATTTTATTACAGTGTTTTTGAAAGGTCTCGACATCAGCTATAAAAATATGCAATGAAAAATAGGTGGTTCCGTATAAGAAATTAAAGTTGACCTTCACGTGACCTTCAAGTGACTTTTCAAGGTCAAATAAATGGCACCATCTTATGTCCCCCTTCGAGTCAAACAACTTTTATTCAAAATGTTTTTTCGTATTCTTCACATTTTTCGAGATATCTGAGTGTCTAAGTTAAAATGGGACACCCTGTATATATATAACTAAATATCTCATAAGATATTTTGTATTTAACACAACATTAAATATGATTAAATAAACTGAATGATTTAAATATATTTAATTATTAAATAAACTACAAATATATTTAATTATTAAATAAACTACAATTAAAACCTATAAATTATAAGATACAGCAAATTTTTTTAAATATAAATTAATCTAAAAATTAAACATAATACTTAAGGCGCATGTTGATAGAAATACTATCTTTTAGTTCACATTTTAAAAAATGTTAGATTTTATAGCACATTACAAAATTACATTTTTATACTTTATTATCTGTGTTGCATTAAAATTTAATCTTTCTACTATATTATTCTATATATCTTTCTACTATACTATTCTAGTATATTATTACTTAATAATGATTTAAAAATGAAAAAGAGTAACAAAAAATTTACATCATTAAAATTTACATCATTCAATCTTGAAAGTAAGTAATATAAATGTGTAAATTACCTTCAAATTACTTCAGGAAATTATTTAAAAATTAAACAATAATTAAAACGCATGTCAATAGAAATACTATTCTTTAATTCACATTTTAAAAAATATCAGATTTTGTAGAACATTACAAAATTATATTTTTATATTTTATAATCTGTGTTGCATTAAAATTTAATCTTTCTACTAATTTTAGTATATTATTAATTAATGATTTAAAAATGAAAAAAAATTAGCATAAAATTTATATCGTTCAATCTTGAAAATAAAATAATATAAATGTGTAAATTACCTTGAAATTACTTATCCAATATAAGATTCTTACAAGAAATTCTCGCTTTCGTAATTCTTAAGACTCGAGCACAGAAACCAAAATCTGAGTTTTTTTCTGCTCAAAAATTAATTGCGATAAGGATGCACTTCTCAACATTAGATGCACAAATTTTTATTTTGTTGTTATGGAAACTTTGTTGCTATGAGACTTCTGTAAAAAAAGAATGACGAATTTCTCATTAAATGCTATACAGGCGAACTTCATGCACTACGCACGCACTTTTCATATTAGAGAAGATTTCTATTCATTTTTTTATCTTCCTTATTTTACAGTAAAACTAAGAACTATATATATACACACATACATACTATATATATATATATATATATATATATATATATATATATACACAAACTAAATAATTTATAAATAATATTTGGTATTTAACATAACAATATATTAAATATTATTAAATAAACTAAAATAAAACCAATAAATGGAAATACAGAGAATTTTTTTAGTTATATACTTATCTAAAAATTAAACATAATGCTTAAAACATATGTCGATAGAAATACTATCCTTTAATTCACGTTTCAAATAATGTCAGACTTTATAGAACATTACAAAATTACTCTTTTATATGTTATAATCTGTATTCCAGTAAAATTTAATCTTTCTATACTGATTCTAGTATATTATTAATTAATGATTTAAAAATGAAAAAAAAATAAGTATATAATTTATATCGTTCAATTTTGAAAGTAAAGCAATATAAATGTGTAAATTACCTTGAAATTACAGGACTCATCCGATACAAAGTTTCTACAAGAAATGTTGGCTTTGGTAATTCTTGACACTTGAGCATAGAAACTAAAATTTGACAGCTTAACTCTGCCATGTGCCACAAGTCTTTGCAAGACTATAAATTTGTGTAATAACATATTTTGGTTCACTTCATGTTTTCTCGATGCTATTACAACCGAATCCTATAAATTAAATATTATCATTACATTAATTATTTAATAAAATAAATGTGTTATATATTTAATAAACATATATAATTAACAATAATACTTAAAGCGCATGTCGATAGAAATACTATCCCTTAGTTCACGTTTTAAAAAATGTCAGATTTTATAGAACATTACAAAATTACCCTTTTATATTTTATAATCCGTATTTCATTAAAATTTAATCTTTCTGTACCGATTCTAGTATATTATTAATTAATAATGATTTCAAAATAAAAGGGTATGCATAAAATTTATATCATTCAATCTTGAAAGTAAGTTATATAAATGTGTAAATTACCTTGAAATTACTTAAGAATTTATCCGATACAAAGTTCCTACAAGAAATGTTGGCTTTAATAATTCTTGACACTTGAGCATGGAAACTAAAATTTGTCAACTTTACTCTGCCATGTGCCATAAGTCTTTGCAAAGCTATGAACTTGTATAATAACATATTTTGATTCACTTGATGTTTTCTCGATGTCTTTACAACTGAATCCTATAAATTAAATATTATCATTACATTAAGACATTAATTATGTAATAAAATAAATGTGTTATATATTTATACATATACAGGGTGTGTCAACACCTTAATATAATATTTTATTAGTGTGTTTAGATGTAAAAGAGAGTAAAAAATTCTAATATAAATATGTTAAGACTGCAACAGTTTTTGAGTTGTAAGTGATCAAAATTTGCCAATGATATACACGCACTGAACTACACATATACACACGTACCGACTTGTCATTTATTATTAATTTTATTTTCAAAATAAGATTAGTAGAAAAAGCTATCACACTAATTTGAAAAAATCAATAACAGATAACAGATCGATAGACGTCTATGTTTAGTTATAGGCTTAAGCATGCGAGTTCTATGCTATATCATTCAAATTTTAATCGTTTATAATTCAAAAACTATTGTAATCTCAACATTTTTATATTAGAAATTTTTACTCTATTTTACTTCTAGAATACACTACTAAAATATTATACAATGGTTGTGAGATATCTTGTAAATATATGTATATATGTATATTTAAATTTTTTAATATTTTAAAAAGTAAAAAGATGATTTAAAAATCATTTTTAGAGAGTTATTGGTTTTATTGATGAGTTTGATGGTCCGAAAATTGTTGGCAAAACACAATACTATCAATTGTTAAATTTATTTTAAACAATAATAGTCGTCATAGAATTCAAATCGTAGTATGAAATATTGAAATTGAGTGGATTAAATTTCACATAAAACCAAATTGAATAAATATATTTTGTTATAGCCCGAACTATAACCAGTAGTTATTAGAAATTAGAATTTACTGAATATCTTTATAGAATACTGTAAAACATTTTTGCTTATAAAAGAGCGCTCTCGACAAACGCTCGTCGCGTGAAAACGCTAACGCAGCGAGACACGCGCGAAGCACCGGAAACCGCGAGATGCAAGCGAAGACCAGGGACTTCGACCTGCTTCGCTTGCAATTAGATCAAAAACGCGTGAGTATTGTTAACCAATCAGAGACCTGTTTCCAAGGGCCTCTCCCGAAAGAAATCCAAGAAACAAAGAGGATATAGGACGGAGAGCCCGCCCGCGAAGGCAGTCTCGAATACAACTCCTAAACATCAAGACGGAGTCTCGAATACAACTCCTAAACATCAAGACGGAGTCTCGAATACAACTCCTAAACATCAAGACGGAGTCTCGAATAAAACTCCTAAACATCAAGACGGAGTCTCGAATACAACTCCTAAACATCAAGACGGAGTCTCGAATAAAACTCCTAAACATCAAGACGGAGTCTCGAATACAATTCCTAAACATCAAGACGTGGTCGCTAATAAGAAACCAGAACATCAGAACGAGACTCACTAACAACGACCTGAATTATTGAGAGGAATACGAAGATACGCTCATCGAATGTTACGCGAATATATATTTAAAGAAAGGACGAGAAATAAAGCGAAACCATATTCAATCCGAAATAAAAGTGTATTTTAAGAGAAAGAAAAGAGTACAACACTCCTAACTTCCTACGAAGTCCTGCACGACCCGAGGATCCTCATCCTTAATTCGGCGCAACCCCAGTGCCTTGTTCGAGGCACACAACAATTTCAATAAATATACTTTTTATTCTCATTTAATTTAATATACAATAATAATAATTATAATGTTATTTTCTAATCTAATATTACTTTACAGGTTATTCATATTGATGAAGCAAAAGCTAAAAAAACGAAAGTACCAGAGTTTAATCAAGGAACTCTTCCTTACAAACTTATTATTTGTTCGAATACAATTTATTAATAATTTGGGTTCGTTTGATCTTAAAAAAATAATTCACGCAGTTCAACCTGAATTAATAGAACTATCAAATATTCCGGATCATTTGAATTCATGTGTTCATAAATAATTTTATTATTTTTCTTTTGCGTCTAAATTTTTTCATAATTCTCAATATATTATATATAATTTAATATTATTATATATATAAATTGTTCTAATATTTATGTATGTTTTCTTCTATTACATTTTCTTAAAATAAATACTTTAAATAAAATATTTTTCAGTTGTACGAGTATATATTAAAACAAGAATACTTTCTCAAATAGTTTTAAAACTATTGGAACTGGATCAATCACCGATGGTAATTATAAATTAGAGATTCAAATTGCTGAGTTTGAATCTCTAATTTATAATTACCATCGGTGATTGATCCAGTTCCAATAGTTTTAAAACTATTTGAGAAAGTATTAAATCTTGTTTTAATATATACTCGTACAACTGAAAAATATTTTATTTAAAGTATTTATTTTAAGAAAATGTAATAGAAGAAAACATACATAAATATTAGAACAATTTATATATATAATAATATTAAATTATATATAATATATTGAGAATTATGAAAAAATTTAGACGCAAAAGAAAAATAATAAAATTATTTATGAACACATGAATTCAAATGATCCGGAATATTTGATAGTTCTATTAATTCAGGTTGAACTGCGTGAATTATTACCAAATGATGGTTTCGAAAAGAGAGATAATATAGAAATAAAAGAATATGTGAAAAATTCAAGTAAATTATATTAAAATCTTTTAATTTCGTAATAGAATATTGTATCATTTTTTGTTAATTTTTATGAATTATGTAATTATTTTACAGATGACATCTTTTATCTTGATGTGGAAAAAGTTTGTGACATTAAATTAATAGGAAACCAAACGTTATCATTGGTACTATTATTACAAGATACAAAATCTATTATAAAAAGATCTTTTCCAAGAGAAGATGGAACTTTCGATTTGCCAACTAACAAGATTATTCGTAAATAATTTAAAAAGTATTTGTCATATTTTCAGTAAGTTTTTTGTTCTTTATTTTTAGTTTATAAATAATTAATTCTTAATTTGGACTTTGTCTAAAAATTATATTATATTACTTAACTCAACGGTCTTTGCAAAACTATCGAATCTACTGGCGAGATTTTTGACTGTAACTTGTATAATAACATAGTTTACTTGATGTTCTTTCAATGTCTATAGCTAAACCCTATAAATTGTATAATTGTATATTGTGTAATTTATCGGCAGGCCTATTATATATACTTCGTTTTCTGACATAATTTAATCAACATTAATTCTCAATTCCGAGCATTTCACTTTTGACCTTTTTTGTATAATTCAAGTCCTAAAGATACAGGTCGAATCGCGATTAAAATTGATTAAATCGAAAACAAGAAACACATCCAAAAATAATTTTAGAAAATTTTAGAGAAATATTAGATTTTATAGAACATTACGAATTTTACTCTTTTATATTTTATAATCTGCGTTGCATTAAAATTTAATCTTTCTACTGATTCCAGTATTATTAATTAATAATGATTTAAAAATGAAGTAGTACGCATTAAATTTATATCATTCAATCTTGAAAGTAAGTTATACAAATGTATAAATTACCTTGAAATTACTTAAGAATTTATCCGATACAAAGTTCCTACAAGAAATGTTGGCTTTGATAATTCTTGACACTTGAGCATGGAAACTAAAATCTGACAGCTTAACTCTGTCATCTGCCATAGATCTTTGCGAGACTATGAACTCATATAATAACATATTTTGGTTCACTTGATGTTTTCTCGATGTCTTTACAACTGAACCCTATAAATTAAATTGTATTATTACATTAATTATGTAATAAAATAAATGTGTTATATATTTATTAGACATATATAATTAACCATAATACTTAAAGCAGCACATATCAATAGAAATACTATCTTTTAATTCACGTTTTTTAAAAATGTCAGATATTTTATAGAACATTACAAAATTACTCTTTTATATTTTATAATCTGTATTCCAATAAAATTTTACCTTTCTATACAGATTCTAGTATATTACTAATTAATAATGATTTAAAAATGAAGAAGTAAACATAAAATTTATATCATTCAATCTTAAAAATAATATAAATATATAAATTACCTTGAAATTACTTCAGGACTCATCCAATATAATAATATTCCTACGAAGAAATTTTCGCTTTAGTAATTCTTGAGACTTCAGCACAGAAACTAAAATCTGACAGCTTAACTTTGCCATCTGCCACAAGTCTTTGCGAGACTAACTTGTATAATAACATATTTTGGTTCACTTGATGTTTTCTCGATGTTATTACAACTGAACCCTATAAATTAAATATCACCATTACATTAATCATGTGTGTAAAGTAATAAATATGTTATATAATATTTGTGAAACATATACAATAATTATATATGTTTCACAAATATTATAACCATAATAAAGCGCATGTCGATAGAAATACTATTTTTTAGTTCACATTTTTTAATAATGTCATATATTTTATAGAACATTACAAAATTACTCTTTTAAATTTTATAATCTGTATTCCAGTAAAATTTAATCTTTCTATACTGATTCTAGTATATTATTAATTAATAATGATTTAAAAATAAAAAAGAATAAGTATATAATTTATATCATTCAATCTTGAAGGTAAAGTAATATAAATGTGTAAATTACCTTGAAATTATTTCAGGACTCATCCGATACAAGGTTCCTACAAGAAATGTTGGCTTTAGTAATTCTTGACACTTGAGCATGGAAACTAAAATCTAACAGCTTAACTTTGCCATCTGCCACAAGTCTTTGCGAGACTATGAACTTGTGTAATAACATATTTTAATTTATTTGATGTTTTCTCGATGCCTCTACAACTTAACCCTATAAATTAAATATGAACATTATATTAATCATGTGTATAATGTGATAAATACATTATATATATGTTAAACATATATAATAATTAAAAGGCTGGTCACAAAGCAGCCGACTGTAATTCGCGCACTGAGGACGATCGAACATCCTCGAAGAATCCTGAGAAAGGAAAAATGACCGATGTCGATGACGTGAGTGTGTTCGCATGTATGCCAGTAAAAAATTCGGAAAAGCAGGAAGTGTTCCAGGCTAAGGAAGCGACACATGTCGATAGATGGTGTTTGGATAGCGAATGCACCTCACATCTATGCAGTGACTCGAATAAGTTTACGCACATCGGGAAGATCGCCGCCGGAAGATTAAATCTTGCAAATAATTCGTCGACAAATATAACAGGTAAAGGTACTGTACGTCTCAATGCTGAGATCGAAGGTAGATCGAGGAGTCGCAATCTCGAAGATGCTCTACACGTGCCGGACCTGCGCACCAATCTACTGTCGGTAAGCAAGATTACCGATCGAGGATTCAAAGTTATCTTCGATGATAAATCGGCTAAAGTCATTGATCGACATGGAGCCACTAAGCTCGAAGCCTTTCGTACCAACGGGTTGTATTATATACAAGATCGTCACGAGTGCAAGTCAGCGGCTGTCATCGGCACAGAAGATAAATCGACCAGAGCTTCATTGGAAGTTTGGCATCGTAAAATGGGTCACCTAAATTTAAAGGATCTCGCGACGAGCGATAAACACGGAACCGTGCGCGGAATGGATATTATAAATTCCGAACGAGATGTAAAATGTGAAGTCTGCATTCGTGGAAAGATGACCAGGTCTCCTTTTCCCAAGAAGTCTGATAGGCAGACAGGGCTTCTGGAGTTAATTCACTCAGACGTATGCGGGCCTATGAGATTCGAATCTTTCGGAAGGTCCAAGTATTTCGTAACTTTCATAGACGATTGCTCGCGTTGGTGTGTGGTAAAAATGATCAGAAACAAAAGCGAAGTTTTCAACGCTTTCAAACAATTCAAAGCGCTTGTCGAAAATCAAGTCGGACGCAAGATAAAATGCCTGCAGTCGGACAACGGCAAGGAGTACGTCAATCGAGAATTCGACGATTTCCTGAAGACGAACGGAATCCAGCGTAGATTGACAGTTACTCACACTCCTGAACAGAACGGAGTTGCAGAGAGGAAGAATCGGACGCTCGTGGAAATGGCCAGGTGTCTTCTAATCCAATCGAACCTGTCTCCTTCTTTCTGGGGAGAGGCCATTAATACGGCGAGTTATATACGCAACAGATGTCCAACTAACAGTCTTGACGGCAGTACTCCTTACGAGAAATGGGCAAGGCGCCTAACGTCGGACATTTCCAAGAATTCGGCTGTCAGGTATATTCTTTAAATAGAGAACCTAATAAAGAAAAATTTCAGCCGCGATCCAAGAAGGGCATTTTCGTCGGATATTCCGAGAACTCCAAAGCATTCCGAATATGGATCCCGGACGAACACAGGATAGACATATCTAGAGATGTGGAATTCATCGCTGTACCAGAAGCCTCTAGTCGGACGCATGCAAGTTTCGACCCGAAGGAGAAGGCCATTGATGAAGAATGGAGAGAAGTCGAACTTCCAGCGTATGACGAAGATGTTGAAGATCGAGCCGATGATGCGGATGATCTAGTCACCGACGTTCTAGGCGAGGATCGTGTTGCTGACCCTCAAATCGCTGTTAAAAGATGTCGAGGAAGACCTCGAAAAATCATGTCTGGACTCAGGGGAAGACCTAAAAAATTGTATCAGGTTGCAAGCGATACGATCGAGGAAGCCAAGTTCGCTTACCTTGCCGAAGTTCCAGTCAAACAATCCCTAGATGGACCCGATGCCGAAGAATGGAATTCAGGCTATGGTTAAGGAAATGAAGTCCATTATAAGAAACGACACATGGACGTTGGTGGATCGTCCTGAAGAACGTAAGGTCGTCGGCAGCCGGTTCGTATTACGAAACAAGTTCAATCGGGACGGGACGATAGAGCGGAGAAAGGCGCGCATTGTCGCGCGTGGATTCTCCCAGCGCCCAGGTGTTGATTTTAATGAGACTTTTGCCCCTGTGGCTCGCCTAAGCTCTATTCGCATCGTGACTGCCCTCGCGGCCCAACATCATATGAAGATCCATCATCTGGACGTTGCGACCGCTTATTTGAACGGCGAATTAGAAGAGCAAATCTTCATGGAGATGCCTGGATATTCAGATTTCGTCTTAGAAGAGATAGACGCTTCTGAGAGGAAGAGGAAGCTTGTCGACGAGGCTTCTAGCATGCTCCAACAACTGAAGAAAGGTGACAAGGTCTGCTTGCTAAGAAAGGCTCTTTATGGACTTCGTCAAGCTGGTCGTCGCTGGCACGTGAAGTTGAGTCGCGAACTCAAGAATTTTGGACTCCAGTCTTCTTCAGCCGACCCATGTGTATTTTTCGCCGGAAAGGGCGAAGACATACTTCTCGTAACCGTATACGTGGACATTCTGGTCGCTTCTCGCGACACCTCCAAAATTGTCAAACTAACCAAATATCTTTCCAGGTGTTTCCAGATTACAGACCTCGGAGAAATAAATTATTGCCTTGGCATTGAATTTTCTCAAGATGAAGAACGGATTATGATGAGCCAGGAGGGATATATTAGCGATATTCTCAACAGATTCGGAATGGGGGAGTCCAAGCCTGTGTCCACTCCTTTAGATTGCAGCATTAGGTTGAGGAAGGGCGATAATTGTTCAACCGTGCAAGAAAGAAATCTGCTGTTCCGTGAGTTGATCGGCATGCTAACGTATTTAGCTGTTTGTACCAGACCTGACATTGCTTTTACAGTGAGCTACCTCAGCCAGTTTAACAGTTGTTTTAACGAGACTCACTGGAAATCAGCGAAACGTGTCCTATGTTACCTAAAAGGCACATCAAAAGTCGGACTGTCATTTAAGAAGACCGACGGTAATTTGACCGGATATACTGATGCTGATTGGGCAAATTGTTTGGATGACCGCCGATCGTATACGGGTTATGTATTTACCTTAAATAATTCCATTATATCCTGGGAATCGAGGAAGCAGAGAACTACAGCGCTTTCATCGACCGAGGCCGAGTATATGGCCATATCCGATGCCGTCAAAGAAGCCATATACCTTCGAAGATTTATTAAGGATTTGGGTTTCGGACTACAGACTACTTTGAAGATCTTCAATGATAACAACGGTGCCCGGAAATTGGCGGAAAACCCTGTATTTCATGCCAGGACCAAGCACATAGATATCCGTCACCATTTTGTGCGCGAAGTTCTGGAAAGCGGAGTTCTTGAGATCGAATATGCCCCTACTGAGTCAATGCCCGCTGATATTCTTACTAAGGGACTGTCTAAGTCGAAACACGAAAATTGTCTTAATCTTTTGGGTCTCGGAACCATTTAAATTCTCTGAAATGTCGCGCGCTCATCGAGGGGAAGTATTCGGGTTATCATATATATTGCGATTCCCGTCGCGACCTCTATGTGTCCTCAACTCAGCTACGGATGTCTTAGCGCCACCAATTATTATCTCAGTTACTCTTGTCATGACCGTGCATGTGCCACTCTCGTTTACGGTAGCTCGCGACATTGTACCTCGCACATTAAAAGTCGTGCGTTCTTAATAAACATCTTGTTCATTGTGTCCTCTTAATTGCTTAACGCTATTATTCCTGCGACTCCTGCACATCGACAGGGTCAAATCTCAATTCGGGTCAAATCTCAATTCGGGTCAAATCTCAATTCGGGTCAAATCTCAATTCAGGTCAAATCTCAATTCAAGTCAAATTAATTAATTAATTAATTTTCTCTCTTTCAAATATAATTAATTTAATAATAAGTTTAATTGTAACTAATTTTAATATAATTTAAAATTATAGCTGATTTTAATTTAATAATTCAAAATAAATTAAATTTTAATATGCAAATTCTAATTAATTTTAATTTAACGATAAAAAATTAAATTAATTTTAATTTAATAATTTATATTAAAATTGATATTAATATAATAGAAAATAAAAAATTGTTTCAAATTAATTTTTAGTAAATTGAATTAAAATCAATTTAACTTTAATAATATATATTGATAAATTAAAGTAATACATATTTTTGTATATAACATGTGTGAATAATTACCTATAACGACGTAATTTTTATATAAAAAAAGATATGAATAAAATATTTATTTTTTTATATTTCTTTTTTGTAATTTATGTATTTTTTTCTCTCTTTTTCTCTCTTCTTCTCTTCCCCTTTTTCCCTTTCCCCTTCCCCTCCCCCCTCCTCTCTCTTTTTTCTTTCTCTTTTCCCCCCTCTCGATGAAAATTTTTCTTTCTTTATCTTTTTTTTTCTCTGTCTTCTTTCTCTCTATTTCTCTTTTTTATTTTTCTCTCTTAGTTGTCTTTAAATTTTTCCTTTTTACTTTTCTTCTTTTAATTTTTAATAATTGTAAATAATAATTATTTTGTTGTGTGCCTCGAGCAAGGCACTGGGATTGCGCCGAATTAAGGATGAGGATCCTCGGGTCGTGCAGGACTTCGTAGGAAGTTAGGAGTGTTGTACTCTTTTCTTTCTCTTAAAATACACTTTTATTTCTGATTAAATTTGGTTTCACTTTATTTCTCGTTATTTCTTTAATTAAATATTCGCGTAACATTCGAGGTTTGGCTAGCGAGCGTTTATTAGTAATTCTTCTTAATGATTCAGATTTTTATTAGTGAATCTCGTCCTGATGTTCCGGATTCTTATTAGCGACTCCGTCTTGATGTTTAGGAGTTTTATTCGAGACTGCCTTCGCGGGCGGGCTCTCCGTCTTATATCTGCTTTTGTTCTTTGATTTTCAACGGGCGAGGCCCTTGGAAACAAGTCCCCGATTGGTTAATAATATTCACGTGTTTTTGGTCTAAATGCAAGCGAAGCAGGTCGAAGTCCCTGGCCTTCGCTTGCAGCTCGCGATTTCCGTGCTTCGTGCGTGTTTCGGTGCGTTAGCATTTTCGTTCGATGAGCGCTTGGCTAGAGCGCTCGTTTATAAGTAAAAATGTTTTATAATATTCTTATTCCTAAGAATTACTGGTTATAGTTCGGGCTATAACAATTTACTTATTATATGTTGTATAATAACATATAGTAATATATATAGTAATGTATAATAACATATAGTAATATATATAGTAATGTATAATAACATATAGTAATATATAAATGATTACTTATATAATAAATAAAATAATATAATAAATATATTTAATTTTAATTTAATTATATATAATAATACTGTAAGGCTTTTTTTGGTCGTCGCCGCGATCATATTGGATTGTAACGTCAGAAGCAAGAAAATGCACACTGAAATTGCATGTCATTTTTAGATAAAAAGATATTTTAATGAAATATACAACTTCAGATGTCTTTAGCATATTTTTATTAAAATATCTTTTTATTTAAAAATTTTGGACCCTAAAATTTTGAGCGTTTATTTTCTTTTTTCTGACGTCAAAATATAACATAGTCGCGGTGAAGATGGCTAATTTTTTGCGTTTTACGTTTTAAATTTTTATTTTAGACGTTGCTTAAGGCTGAGTCTACAATAGGTGATTTAAGTTCTAAGCCTTAAGAAATTGACTAACCACAGTCGAGTATTCTCCTAATACTAATTAGTCAATTTCTTAAAGCTTAGGACTTAAATTACCTACTGTGGACCAGGGACAATATTTCATTAATTGTAGTAATTATTACTAATTATTATGCGTGAAATATGAAACATTAAAATATAAAATATAAAATGAAAAATTAAAAGTCAAACCAACTTTCTATTGCGTGCGAATTTATAAGTTTACACTTTATAATAGAAAAAAAATTATGTAATAATAATATATGTGTTATACACAAGATTTTTTAAAAATCGAAATTAAAACTTTAAATATCTAAGGATTCAAAAATTCAAGGATAAGTAGAATCTACAATATAATTACGTCATAATTTTTGTGAAAAAAGCGCGTAAAAAGCTGAAAGAGTGGGAATACTTACTTTTTTTAATATTATCTCTATGTCCTTTATCGTATATTTTTTTATCTTTTTTTCTCTTGATTCTTTCAATAAAAAATTCTTCCTGTATTTTCTGTTCTATTTCTTTTTTTATATTTTCTTCAGTTTCTTCCTTTTATATTTTCTTTAACTTTAAATAATTGTAAAAGGTTATTTACTTGTAATATTTTATATTGTAAAACTGAGTAATATATATTCAACAAATATTAATATATGTATATCTGTTAGACTTAATTGCATTTATGTTATTTTGGTTTTAAGTGAGACTCAAAAATTAAAATAATAATTAATATTAATATTATATATTATTATATTATATTAATATTATATTATGTTATTAATATTATAATATTATAATAATGTTATAATAATGTTATGAGTTATTTATGTTTGCTGGATATTTACTTATATAACGCGCTAATGATTATTTAATTATATGTATAACGAGCAAAATTTTTACTTAAAAAATGCGAGTCTAAATTAGTATTAATACATACTTTTCTTTTATATTATATATATTGTATCTTCTCTCTCTCTCTCTCTCTCTCTCTCTCTCTCTCTCTCTCTCTCTCTCTCTCTCTCTCTCTCTCTCTCTCTCTCTCTCTCTCTCTCTCTCTCTCCTCTCTCTCCCCCCCCTTCTCTTTCTATCCTTTTTCTATTCTTCGCCTTTTCTAATTTCAAAGCTTATATCATTTATTCTTTCATCTCTTTCCTCCTTTCTATATATTTCTGTTGTCTATTCTTTATTATTCTATTGCTCCCTTCTTTAATAGAATGTTTAAAATAATATTAACTTTCATGATATTCTCAAATATATAAGGGTCATTTCATCAAATAAAAATTATTTTTGGGCGTCACTGTCGCCGATCTTCTTGAAACTCCGTAAGTTTGTTATTGATATCGAAAAAAAATCTGTGCAAATTTCAAATTTTTTGAGCAATTAATATTCCCACAATTATATGGGGAATATTTATCGATTTTTCAATTTTCTTTCTTTACTTTTATTGATTTCAGTATGCTTCTAAATTGATCGAATAATAAAAATAGTGTTTTTTGCGTAAAAAAATCTCAGCTTTTCGATAAAAATATTCATTTTCCATTTAAAATATCAGAATGCTATTAAAATTGCAATTAAAGTGAAAAAACTCATTTTTTCGTTATTGCCCAAATTTTCCGATTGAATTTGATATTTTTTTCAGAAAGCTGAGAATTTTTTACATAAAATATGTGCTTTTCAAGCTGGGTAAACTATAAATTCAAACGGGAGTAGATCAAAGTCAAATCCGTTACTGTTTAAAAACTTGTATTTTAGAAAAATTTTTAGATATTAACACAGGTTTAACCCGCACGAAAAAAACCTACAAGAATACGAAAAAATTATTGATATAATAATAGTTTTTTAATAATATACAGGGTGTCCCAGACCTACCGTATCACACGTTAATGGGAGATTCCTGAGACGATTTGGAGACGATTTTTCCTCAGCGAAAATATCCAGGCACCAATAATTTTCGAGTTATAAATGATTGAAAATAAAACTTTTTTGTAAACTAAGCCTTGTAAAAATAAATTATTAACAAAACTACATTTTTTAGTTAATTTTAGGTAAAGTTTACTTTAATAGAATTTTAATTTAAGGCTTAGTTACAAAAATACATGATTTCAAAAATTGGGAAAATTAAAAAAAATGATGGCCTTTCTCGACATTTTCGCGGAGGACATATTTCGTCTCCAAATCGCCTCAGGAATCTCCCATTAATGTGTGATACGGTAGGTCTGGGACACCCTGTATTATTGGTATACCAGTAATTTTTTCGTATTCTTGCAGTTTTTTTTCGTAAGGGAATATATGCGGATTCAATATTATTTTGAAGAGGTAAAAAAGTGTGTAAAAATTGAGTTCCTTTAACAATTTTAGATTTAAAACATCGAGCATTTAATGAGGACTTCGTTACATTAGATGATCGATGTTCTAAATCTAAAATTGTTAAAGGAACTCAATCTTCACACAGCTTTTTACCTCTTCAAAATAATATTGAATCCGCATATATTAAACCTGTGTCAACAAGAGAGAGAGAGAGAGAAGATACATAACAGATAAAGATCTTGGCAGCAAAATGTTGTCCAAATGATATACATTTAAAAAATGTAAAATATTAATTTATCGCTCGCCTTTAAATATTAATACTCTTTTAATAATTCTTTAAAAATATTGAACACCGACAATTGTTGCCGCGTGTGGTTTATACAGCGCTGACTTGACGATTAAAGGAGTATTAATATTTAATGGCGAGCGAGATAAATTAATCTTTTTCATATTTAAAAATTATATTGTTTGGACAACATTTTGTTGCCAAGCAGATGTCTTCCTGCAAATTCTTAATATTATTATTAATAAAGAAATAATAAATAAATAATATATTTCAGGTTATAAATAGTTAAAAAATAAGAAGAAACAATTAAAAACAACAAAAAATAAAAAAAGAGAAATAGAATAAAGCAGAAAATAAAGAAAAGATTTTCATCGAGAAAAAAAGGGGCAAAGAGAGGGAGAGAAAGATATAGAGAAAGTGAGAAGATACATAACCGATAGAGAGAAAATACACAGATAAAATAGTATGTTATTGACTTGATTATTAAAGCAGTATTAATATTTAAAAATGAGCGATAAATTAATCTTTTCTATATTTCAAAAGTATATATATATATGTATATATATATATATATATATATATTATTACATATATATATTTATTATATACACATATATATTATATATATATTATATATATATATATATATATTATGTATATATTATTACATATGTATATATATTATAAGTATTCATTTACGCATTGTACGTATAAATATGTATCACTTTATTTTATTATACAAAATCTAATAAATAAATAATTTATTACAGCTAATAGAAAAGCCTAAAGAAGAGGGGTTAAAAACAATTAAAAGAAAAAAAATAAGAAAGAGAAATAAAAAAGATATAGAAAAAAGAAGATTTTCATCAAGAGAAGACGATAGAGAGTGGGAGATTGAGTTAGAAGAGAGAGAGAGAGAGAGAGAGAGAGAGAGAGAGAGAGAGAGAGAGAGAGAGAGAGAGAGAGAGAGAGAGAGAGAGAGAGAGAGAGAGAGAGAGAGAGAGAGAGAGAGAGAGAGAGAGAGAGAGAGAGAGAGAGAGAGAGAGAGAGAGAGAGAGAGAGAGAGAGAGAGAGAGAGAGAGAGAGAGAGAGAGAGAGAGAGAGAGAGACAAGATATAAAGAAAAGAATAAATATCCTTTATTTATATCTTTTTTTATACCAAAATTGTCATATAGTTTGTTTCAAATAATTATTTAAATTTTATATATGTATAAAAATGTATTATTCTGCTTTTATATATATTACATTTATCAATATATATATTATCAAATTTAAGTTTATTTAGATTCAGTTAAAAATAAAGTTTTTTTAATTTTCTGTTATACTAAAATCGATTTTAATATTAATTATTAAATTAAAATTAACTTAATAATTTAATTGTTGGATTAATTACAATTGATTCTAATTTAAATTTTTAGATTAAAATTTATTTTATTATAAATTATTATACTAAAGTTTTAATTTTAAATTATATTGAAATTAGTTGTGATTAAATTTATTGTTAAATTAGCTTTTGATTGTTATAATTATTTAATTTAAATTAATTTAAATTATAAACAGATTTAAAAATTTTTTAATTAAATTAAATTAAAAAATTGAAAAATATAAAAGTAAAAAAATAAATTAAAAAATAATAAAAAATAAATAAAATAAAAATATTAAGATTAAAATTTAAAAAAAATTATAAAACTAGATTTAATTAAAATTGTTTGGTTGAAATTAAATTAATTTTTATTTTTACCAAAATTGAATTTTATTTGATATAAAATTGAATGGCGATTTGACATTACTTGAATTGAAGTTGGTTGTAACTTGGATTATTGGACTGAAATTAATTGTAATTTGGATTATTAGATTGAAAATAAACTTGAATTGAAATTGGTTGTGAGTAGTTATTGATTTGAAATTATTATTGAATTGAAATTTTACTTGTGAATTGAAATTGGTTGTTACTTGGATTGTTGGACTGAAATGAATTGAAATTTGATTTGTGAATTGAAATTGGTTGTTACTTTGATTGTTGACTGAAATTTATGATTTGAATTATTAGCGATTGAAATTTGATTGAATTAAAATTAATTGTGATTTGGATTAGTGGATTAAAATTGATTTTGAGGCTTGGATTGTTGGATTGAAGTTTGATTTAAATTGAAATTGATTATGATTTGGATTGTTAATTTAAAATTGATTGTAATTTGGATTTTTTATTAGATTAAAATTTGACTTAAATTGATGTTAGTTTTAACTTGATTCAAATTAGTTGTGATTTAAATTATTAAATTAAAATTAGCTTTTATTTAAATCGTTTTTATTTACATCTAGATTAAAAGTAATTTTTACTTCGATTAATATTAATTTTAACTTATTATTAGATTATTAAATTAAAATTAATTTTAATTAAATTATTAGTTTAAAGTTAGTTTCGATTCAAATTAATTAATTAAAATTATGTTTTAATTTGAATTAATTTTACTTTAAATTGTTGAATTAAAAATAATTTTTATTAAAATTATAAGATTAAAATTTTTTTTAATTTTCAAATTAATATTAAATTAAATTAATTATACTAATTTAATTAATTTTAAACTGAAATAAATAAAAACTGATAAAGTATTATTATAATAATTATTATTATTTAATTATTATTTATTGATACAAAAATTAAAATTGATTTTAATATGGAAATTGACATTGGTTTTCTCTTAAATTAAAGTTGGCTCTAATTTGAACTAAAATTGACTTTGGCTTGATGTTGAATTGAAATTGACTTTGATTTAGATTATTTAATTATTTTATTAAACTATAATTAATTATGCCTCGAAGAAAAGTAGTTCGAACTGCTGAAGAAGAAGAAGAATTCCAGTGTAATAAACAAGAAAGAAAAGCAAAATCTCAAATGGAAAGACGGAAAATGAAACGAATAATAACTAAAAAAGATTGTCAATCTTTATCAAATAGCAGTGAGATTTGTCCAAATATAGCGCAAACTTTAACAAGCTTCTCGAGAAATATAGTAATAGATCATGTTGTTTCACAATTGGTTAATTCACCTATGAAAGTATTATCTCCAACGAATAATGTTAATGTTAACGATGATACTGATATAATTAGAAATGTTTACAATTCAACTACAGAAACTTTATTAAATAACAATATTACTTTCTCTATACCTAGCACATCAAATAGTACAAGCTTCTCGAGAAATATAGTAATAGATCATGTTGTTTCACAATCGGTTAATTCACCTATGAAAGTATTATCTCCAACGAATAATGTTAATGTTAACGATGATACTGATATAATTAGAAATGTTCACAATTCAACTACAGAAACTTTATTAAATAACAATATTACTTTCTCTATACCTAGCACATCAAATAGTACACACAATATAGTTGATAAAAGTAAAGTTGTAAATCGTATTGCACAATGTCGAGCTTTAAAAAAAGGATATGTTAATATTAATACGTCTTCTACTACTCAACTACAAAATATTATAGAGTATTACATAGGAGAAATGAATATATGTTGTGAACATTGTGGTGCAAAACATTTTAATTCTGAAAAAGTAGCTAATAAGGGTAATTCATTTAACGATTGTTGCAGCCATGGTTCTGTTATGTTAGATTCTTTACCACAACCTCCGTATGAACTTTATGAATTATTTATTGGAAATCATCAAAAATCAAGTCATTTTTATAATCATATTCGTGGTTACAATAATACATTTTCATTCGCGTCATTTAATGCAAACTTAGCAGATTTTAGTGCGCAAAGACGTGTACCTTATTGTCTTAAAATTCAAGGACAAATTTATTATCAAATTAATACTGCGTTATATCCCTTATCTAACGAAATGCCAAGTTATGGTCAACTTTTTATCGTGGATAATAATGAAGCAACAGAATGTCGATTACATCGAAATTCGAATCTTGATAAAGAAATTTTACATTTAATAGATAATATAATGCGTACGAATAATGTTTTTGCACAATCTTACCGAATGATGCATGAAGAAATTGAAATGCAACAGCAAATAACTGAAAATAATAGTATACGTGAATTACAATTGGGATTTTTGACAAAAAAAGGTATTGATCGTGGCCGATACAATGTGCAAAGAGTAAATGAAGTTGCAGCTGTTTTTTCTACTACAGCAGATGGTGAAATTCCGGAAACTTATGTAACAATATATAATAAAAATAATAAAACATTACAACAAGTCAGTACAATGAATCCAAATGTAGAACCATGGATTTATCCATTATTCTATCCATATGGTAATCAAGGATGGCATGATAATTTACAACGTAAGAATTGTAATAAACGAGTAAGTAGAGCTGCATATGTAAAATATCACATAGCTATACGTGATAATTTTAATATTTTTATTATGGGAAGACGATTATTTCAACAATGGCTTGTAGATAGTTATATAAAAATTGAAAAAGATCGAATTAATTATTGTAAACAGAATCAAAAACAATTACGAGCTGAGACTTATCAAGGATTAATTGATTATTTAGCAAACACCGCCAATAATAACAATGCTCATATTGGAAAAATGATTATACTTCCATCGACATTTGTGGGTTCACCGCGTAATATGTTGCAACATTATCAAGATGCAATGGCTATTGTTCGGAAATATGGAAAACCAGATATCTTGTTACTATGACTTGTAATCCAAATTGGCGCGAAATTAAAGAAAATTTACTTCCAAATCAACAACCTGCAGATAGGCCAGATATATGTGCTCGGGTATTTAATATAAAAAAGGATTATTTAATCGATATTATTGTTAGACAAAAATTTTTTGGTGAAGTTTTAACATATGTTTACGTAATAGAATTTCAAAAATGTGGATTACCACATATACATTTATTGATTACATTAAAACAGAATTGTAAGATATCAAATTCTGAAATAGTTGATAAATTTATTTCTGCAGAAATTCCTGATCCTAATGAAAATGAAAGTTTACATAATGTTGTAATGAAACATATGATTCATGGACCATGTGGAAATTGGTGTTTGATAAATGATAAATGTTCGAAACATTTTCTAAAACCATTTCGACTTGAGACGACTATGGATGAAGATGGTTACCCGCACTATCATCGAAGGAATAATGGATTGCTGTACGAAAGACCTGGACGATACGTTGTTGATAATCGATATGTTGTTCCATTTAATCCAACGCTTTTACTTTTATTCAATAGCCATATTAATGTTGAAATAGTTTCGAGTATACGGTCTGTTAAATATTTATATAAATATATTTATAAAGGTCATGATGCAGCATCTATAGTTATTGGAGAAAATATAGATAAAACTATAAATCATGATGAAATTCAAGATTTTATTGAAGCTCGGTATGTCGGGCCTGTGGAAGCATGTTGGCGCATTTTAAGTAAACCTTTGCAAGAAAAAAGTCACGCTATATTTCGTTTATCGGTTCATTTACCAAATGAACATAATGTAATAATCGATGATAATATTAATAATGATGCGATAAGATCAGTTATAGAACGAGTAACAATGTTGTTAGATTTTTTTTAATTAAATGCTCGAGATGAAGAAGCAAAACAATATTTATACAGTGATATTCCATCTCATTATGTATTTAAAAAAATTAAAATTAATGGCAGAATTATTAATCGCTGGGAGAAACGTCAAAGATACTTTAATTGTATTGGTCGTATGTATACCGTCAACCCGTCTCAGATAGAATTGTTTCATTTACGTATACTTTTACTACATGTTAAAGGAGCTACAAGTTTTCAAGAATTAAGAACAGTTAATAACGAAATACATCAAACTTTCACTGCCGCATGTTTAGCATTAGGACTCATAGAAGATGATGATGAATGGTATCGTGCAATGAATGAAGCAAAAGTTTGGATGATGCCAAGACAACTTCGAAATTTATTCGTACGAATTTTAATTCATTGTCAACCAGTTCATCCGAAAAAATTATGGGATGAGTTTAAAAAAGATATGTCAGAAGATTATATAAGACGATTTGGAACTATAATAGGAATTAAAAAAGTTTACAATCATATTATTAATTTACTTCAAAAAGAAGGATCAAATATTGCTAATTTTCCTGAAATGGAACAAGAAATAGAAGAACAAGAAATAAATAATGAAGAACAGATTGAAGAAGATACATTGATTGGTATGCGACAATATAATAATTAAATACAGAACAAAAAGAAATTGTTGATACTATTTTAATAACAACAACAAATAATAATAGTGATAAAGGTTTTTATATTGATGGTCCAGGTAGGTCTGGTAAAACTTTCATTTATACAACCTTGTATTATCTACTTAAAAGTAGAGGAAAAATAGTTACTACGATGGCATTTACCGGTATTGCTGCGACATTACTTCCAAATGGAAAAACAATACACAAAGTTTTTGGGTTACCTGTACCTCTTTTCGCCGATTCTACATCGAACATTAAAGTTCAATCTAAAGAAGCTAAAAATTTAAAACTTGTAGATGTTTTCATTATAGACGAAGCCCCTATGGCACCACGCTATGTATTAGAAATAATGGATCGAACATTACGTGATATAATGCAAAATGATTTATATTTTGGTGGTAAAATTGTTCTTCTTGGTGGAGATTTTAGACAATTATTACCTGTAAAAGAAAAAGCAACGCGTTATGAAATTATAAATTTATCGATAAAATTTATCGATAAAATTTAGTATTCTTTGGAAGCAATTTAAGATATTTTCATTAACACAAAATATGAGAACTTTACCACAGGAAAAAGAATTTGCACAATTTTTAATAAATTTAGGTAATGGTTCTTTAAATGATCATTCAGAAAATATTTATATTCCAGAAAAATGTATAGCAAATGCAAATTCGAACATAGTTAAAGACATGTATGAAGACATTATAAAACATAAAATAAAAAATAATGTCCAAGAAAATAATGGATAAAAGAGGTATGTATAAAATCTAACTCTATAATAATAATAGTATATAGTATAATAAATATATATAATGATAAATATGTAACAAATATAATATTTTAAAAAATAATGTAAAACATTAATATTTTAGTTAATAAACTAAAATGTGTCAAATCTTCGGAGGAATACACAGAAGCAAGTAGTCCATCAAATTCAAAGAATACAATACCGTGAGTAATAATTAATTTTCTCTCTCTCTCTCTTTCTCTCTCCTCTCTCTCCTCTCTCCTCTCTTACATATTCGCAGATAGCAAGCATATTTCCTTTTTTTGACGTCGAATGACGTGATTAAATGTCAAAATGACATTATTTTAGCGTTTAATGACGTCAGTTTGCTACTTGGGTATTAATTTAAAATTATTTTATTGATAAAAATTACCTATATTAATATATTATTAATAAAAAAATTATTTCATTTATAGTAAACCCCTCGACATTAAGAACATCTCTTTAGTATTTGATGATAGATCAAATTCAACTTATTCATCGACAAACGAAATGTTGCAATCATCAAACACAGAAGAATCGACCACGTGAGTTTATATTTAGTTATACAATATACATATGTAAATATATTTATAAATATTATAAATATTACTTTTATAAATATTACTTTATAAATATCATATGTTTTTAATAAAACTTTGACATTTACATATATAGAGAAATTCAGGACATTAGCATTCTTAATAAAAATGATGAATTAGAAACAATACAATTCTCCAGTGATGAAATGTTGCAGACTGTACAAATGGAAGATTCAACGGTGTAAGTTTTTATTTTCAATCTTTAGAACTCTATTTAATGAAAATGAAATTATCATTTCTATATATATTGTTTATCTATTAATTATAATACAAGATATATGTACATTTTTAAAAAATTAAAAAATTAGAAATTAAAATAATCTAGAAAAAGTATATAGGAAATTAAATTTATAATTAAATATATATTAGATATATTACTAAGTATATTAAATATATTTTAATAACTATTTTAATAACTTACATTTTATTACTTAATTTTTTCATTTTATTTTATAATTAATTTATATAATTTATAAAATCAAATATTTTATTTATAATATATATAACAAATACATAAAAGACATAAAATGTTAAATATAAAAAATATAAGAATATAAAATATATAAAAAAATTATAAAATTTAATTAACATATTCTTATAAAAAATATTTATTACATGTACGATTAATAAAAATTTATTATTTGTAAAAATAATTTCGTAGATTATATATATATATACATATATAATTTAAACAAATTTATATTTTAAAATACATTATAGTGAAGTTATTGGTTATGTGGATGAAATAGATGGTCCTAAACTTGTCGGCAAAACTCAGCAATATAGATTACTGAAATTTATAATAAACAACAATAGTCGTCACCGTATACAAGTGGTAGCTTGGAATAATGAAATTGATCGAGTTGGATTTCATTTAAAACCAAGTCGCGTAATTAAAAGATTATAACCTGATATGTTTATATGTATATACATGTAATTTTTAATAAAATATTTTATTAATAATTTCAATATTTTAAATTTATAGATTATTCACATTGACGGTGCAAAAGCTAAAAAGCCGAAAATATCCGAATTTAACACTGGAACGCTGCCATATGAGTTACTTATACGATCAAACACTATTATAAATAATTTAGGAGTGTTTGATTTAAAGAAAAATATTAATGTTGTAGAACCAACATTAGTAGAATTACCAAAAATTCCAGAATATTTAAATAATTATATACGTAAGTATTAATTTAATATTTTTAACATAAACATTAATTAATAAAATATATTATTATTTGTGTATTAAAAATTTATATATTTAATTAATAATTAATTAAATATATAAATTTTTAATATATTTATTATATATTTATTTAAATTATTGTTTATTTATTTTGTAAATTACTATACATGTTTAATTTATTACTTTTGTGTATATTACGTTGAATTATTATTCAATTATATTTTAATATTTTAATATAAAATACTTGATATTATAAATAAATATATGAAAATAAAATATTTTTCAGTTGTACGAGGATATGTAAAAACTAATTTTAATACATTTAGTAATAATTTCAAAACTTCTGGCTATGGATCAATAACAGACGGAATGTATAAATTAGAAATTCAAATTATTGATTATGAGCACACAAATGAATTTGAAAAAGGCCAAGAAATTGAAATTAAGGGATATATAAAAATTTCAAGTTAGTTAAATTTAAATTTAAATAATTTAAATTTACAAATTATTCAATTTTTAAATTTAATATAAATAGTTCAAGGAAATAAAATAATTTAATTTATAAATAATAATATTAGCAATGGTGTGATTAAAGAAGATTCAATTATATATTTTATTTTATTTTATTTTTTCTTTTATATATTATATATTTATTTTATTATATATTTTATATTTATTTTTATTTTATATTTTGTTATTACATTTTTATTAAAATTTATTTTAATTTAATTAATTTGTAATAATTTTTATCTTTTTCTTTTTCACTTTTTAATATTAAAATTTATTTTATAGATGAAAATATTTTTTACTTAGAAGTTGAGAAAAGTTGTGATATAAAATTAACAACAAATTCTAAAACAATATCTTTTGCTCAATGTCTGCAAGGCTCTAAACCTATTATGAAAAGGACACATAAGGATATATATTCAGATCTTCCGAATAAAATTATTAAAACTTAATAAGATTAGCTTATTTATAAAGTAAGTTTTTTACAGTCAATGTAAAGAAATTATTTTTTTATTAAATTTATTTTAAATAATATATTTCAAAAAAGTTTTCCCAAGTATATCTATATATTATTTATTAATCCAAAAGAATTTTAATACAAAAATTAAAATATAAAAACTAAAAATTTATCATTTTAGGAAAACAAGAAAGATATCGAGAAGATGATTAATAAAGCGTAAAAGTACCACTGTGGATAATGAGACGATGAAAGGAATATTAAATAATGAAGTTTTTACATATAAATTAATATATTTATTTAATTAATTTTTTTCATTCATGTTTCATTTACATTGCGTATTTATGTAGTTATGTAGTTTATTTTAATAAAAATCTACATTATGTGTTCAATATTTATATGTCGTAAATATATGTTGTGTGTGTGTGTGTATGATTCAGAAATTAATATATTATATTTTTAAAACACTCACCGATAACATAAAATACAAATAAATTACAAATTGCAAATAAAATATTAAATTTAATAATAATTGAATTGTGAAATTAAATATAATGATGAAAGATAAAGATTATTATAAAAAATTTTATATTTTTAAAAATTTTATTACTTTTTTATTTTATAAATATATATTTTAATTTTATTTTTTATATTTTAATAATCTACTGTAAAAAAAAAGCTATTAATTTCAAATAAATATCTATTTCAATAGTGCCATTAACACATTTGTTTAAAACTAAATACTTTTTACATAAATTAATACCTTATTTGACATAAAAAATTGTTGGAGTAAGTATATATAAGTATGTAAATTTAAAAGATGTAATTCAACAATTTGACACTGCTCGTTGTATTAAACATATAAAAAAATTAACGTTATTGGCCAACTCTATGTAAATTTATTAAATATTTATTTATATTACATATGTGAATTATCTACATATATACATTATTATAAAGAAACATTATTGTTGTAATATTGCGAACATCTGAACTGATTATAGACATAAAATTAACTTGCTGGTGTGAATCCCTCTTTACCATCTCGAGTAGTCGCATATCACTGTGCTTAACATTTCGTCCAGGACTAACAAGCACCCCGAAACACCTCTCAACTTCAAGCGTAATACCGCCTTCTTTACTGGACACTTGCTGGATGCTTAAACAAACTTGTTTCACCACATTACTTCGTAATTTAAAGCAATTTCTATCCTTAGGGACTGTACTAAAAGCGCCCTTTCCATCTTCCTCTTTTATTTCCATAGTGACTTCAAAGATGAATACACTAAAATTAACTTTTTCACTTCCAGTATTGAAACCATTGAAATCACTACCCGTCAATGAACGTGTCATTGAACGTGATATTCTGTGAAACGCTTTTGAAAAGCAAGCTGACACTTGTCCAACCTAAACAAAATAATTAAAAAGAATAAAATTATTATCTTATATATATATATATATATATATATATATATATATACTATATGTTATATATATATATATTTATCTATGTATACGCACAACTGTATAATTTGGACAAAGTGTAAAAAAAATAGCTAAGATGAGATGTTACAATTTTATATGATAATCAGATGTTTATATATGATATGGTAAAAACATACCGCTTCTGAGATGTCACAGCGGAAAACATGGCATTGATAAATGGCAGACTCTAAAGTATCACCGTGTGACCACGTAAAAGCAAAACACGCTGCACATAGACCAGTACTCTCGCCACGTGCGTAAAATAAAATACATTGCACTTCGTAACGCGGAATAGCCTGTTGTGTTGCGGCATCATATAAACTGAAAAATTAAGAGTATAGATTAATTTATTGTATAATTTTAATAGATAACCCCCTGATTTTTCACATAATAGTTATAAATTTAAGTATACTCACATAACTGAACTTTGTGAACTACTAGGTACCGAGACAAACTTTTATTCCTAAATTTAAAGATTGTTCTGCATTCAATATATTCATGTTATGTTGTATTTCACACTCTGATTTTGGTGCATTTATTGCAACATTTGCAGCATTGCTCCCAGATAAGTGACACCATTGAAAATAGTACATTCTTGTGTGTTGAACATGTGATATTGTATTTAATTCTGAATCATAGATATACATTTAAATTAAAAATTTGTTTGCCATTCTTATATTCATTCTTGCGATAAATATTCTTATACCTTACCTTCTTCAAGATAATCTTCGGGTTTCATAATATCCTGTTTCTCTGATGCAACAACACAAGAAGTAACTTCATAAAATTTACTATGGCCTACTCTCTTTATTTTTTCCTGATTCTGTTGTCCAGTACCTGTCACTCTGAATTTACTACTCTCCATCTTTGAGTCCTCTGTTAAAATCTATAATTGTCACACAAAGAGCATAATTAGTCATGTTCATCTATAGCATTTATCTCATCATAAATGTAGATTAAAGTTTATCTTAATTATAGCTGTAATAAGTTTGATAAATATATACAGACCTCGCGGATTATTTTATTATTGGCGATTTTATTATTTTGTTATTGGCGATTTTTAGCATGGGTGGTTCCAAGAGAGCCTGTTGCTGCTCGCTGGTACCTTTTTCATTCACAAATTCATATTCATCAATATTCATATTCATATTCATATTCTATATTTTATATTCTATATTCATATTATATATATTACCTCTCATTTCTCTTAACCTCTGTCCTCTCTGCATTAACCCCACTCACGATGTGTCACCGAACTTTCAGCAATTACGTTCACACCTCTCTCTCGCGATATCATCGACCGCCAATCACGTACGCGGAAAAGGGGCAACAATACAAGCGATACAAAACATACACTTCAGGCGTTTCATGACTTTTTTCATATAGGACTAGCTCGCAGCGCGCGCTAACGCGCGCGCTTTCCTCGATCATTACTTAAATCTAAGTAATATACTAATTTTCTAATATAAAATTTAATTATTAAGCAATCACTTATATCAATATAAATACAATTTTATCAAAAATATCGAGAAAAGTTATCATTTTTTGTCATCATGTATCTTTGCAACTAACAATAAGCTTTAAATAAAAATTTTATTAAAGTAAACTCTACTTGAAATTAATTAAAGAATGTGATTTTGTTAATAGTTTATTTTCATAAGATTTAAATTGTGAAAAAACCTTTATTTTTAATCAATTATAACTCGAAAATTATTGGTATCTCGAAATTTTAACTAAGAAAAAATAGATAATATATGTAACTTAGTTTAGTACAATTAATGTTTTTCTAATGTATGTTAATGTATGTTTATTATATCGAAATAGGCTATCTTTTTTTGCTTACTCTTGAGTAAATTAAACATAAAAAAAAAGATATCGATAATATTAAAAAGAAAAAGAATTCCTCGATTTGCAAAATTTTATTTTTTATTTTACATCTGCATAGAAAGTATGAATGATGATTAATAAACGACTAACCCCGTAGTTTGAAATCTGATTTAATGGATACTATATATAGTCTCTAGAAGAGTATATATATATATATATAAAATAATACTTTCGAAATATTATAACGTTTAAATAACACGAAAGTAAAACTACTTATAACGAAACATTGTGAACGCGTTAAAAAAAATTTTTTTTTTGTATTATAATTATTTTCACATATTATTTAATGAAATGGAAAAGAATCATTATTTTCGAATCATTTTGCGTGGTGGTAATCCTAAATCTTCATTGGATGTTTTTTTTACAATTGGTCTTGTACCCAACAATAATTGTTGTAGAGATAACTTTTCCTCTCCTATTTGCTTTATGTCTGTTGAATGATCAACCTCCAAGTAAAATACGTCATCTAAATGATAAAATTATAATATTAATGACAGTTATATAGTTATTATATTTTTAGAAATTTTAAAACTTTTTCACATAGCTTACTCATAATTTTTACATATCCTTTCATTTCAATCATTTGCCCCTTGTCGAAGTAGACATCATTATCATAATTAACTATTTGTATCTCTAATTTATACGTCTTATCTGTAATGGATCCGCAGCCTATTGTTTTAAAACTATTTGTAAACTTATTGAAATTCGTTTTAATGTATCCACGTATAACTGAAAAAAATTTTATTAATTTTTAGTTTATCACAAGACTGTATTATAACGAATTGACTTATAGAAAATATTTAAATCCCATAATTATAAAAATCAAATAGCATAAAAATAAGAAATTATGTAAAAAATATGTATATAAAAGATTTGTAAAACATACAGTTACATATTTATACGTACATTTGCATACAAATGTTCATCGATATATAAGAAATACCGGATTATAGTATAAAGTATATTATATACATATAAACACTTACTAATGCATGCATTAAGATGTTGAGATACATCACACAATTCCACTAATTGTGGTTGCACCGCTTGAATGTTTTTTTTTAGGTCAAAATTACCCAATGTATTTATCGTCGTGTTGGAACGAATAATTAATTCGTATTGAAGAGTCCCTTGGTTGAATTCAGGTATTTTTAGCCTTTTAGCCTTGGCACCATCAATATGCACAATCTGCAAAATTAACAAATATTATTAAATTAAATATATTAAATTAATATTATTCTAATACTACTGTTTTATATGTACTTTATTGGAATAAAAATTTTTTTTAAAATATTACAACAAAATGATAATAAAAATAATAATTTTAATGTTATAAAAAATAAATTAAATAAAAATGTATCACTTACTCGATTTGGTTGTATATGAAAATTTATACGATCAATTTCTTCGTTCCAGGCAACAACTTGAATGCGATGTTTACTGTTGTTGTTCACCAGAAACTTTAACAATCTATAATGTTGGGATTTACCAACTATCTTCGGACCATCAATTTCATCGATATATCCAACAATTTCTCTAAATAAATTTTTTATTAAAATTAGTAATATAATAATATTTTAATTTGTTTTAATTATCAAGATAAAATATTAAATAATATGTTCTTTTATTTGTTAATTACAATAAAAGATAATTATTTTTTATTTAAGAAAGAATCAAATATATATATATAATGTGATCACAACAATTGTTAATAAATAGTCCAAAAGAAATTTTGAAGGTT
>NW_028141351.1:44264-70507 GCF_030444845.1 Prenolepis imparis | reverse complement strand
AAGCAGTGGTATCAACGCAGAGTACTAGAGAGAGAGAGAGAGAGAGAGAAGAGAGAGAGAGAGAGAGAGAGAGAGAGAGAGAGAGAAAGACTAAAAATAAAATAGTAATTGTATTTTGTCACGTAATAAACAGGTTTTGATAGATGATTTTGTTATGCACATTTCGCGCATATTCAGTAAACCTTTTGCAACAAAAATTTATAATTTTATAAATTAGCATTTGATTTTTTCTTGCAAGTTTTGTAACTAAATATAAGTTAATTTAAAATATAATCATATCTATCATCATATCTATAATCATATCTATCGCTATAATTATATCTTTATTCATATTGACTTAATATTGTAACTTCACTAAACTAATATTGTGATAGTAAATGTATAGAATTTAATGTTATAATATTATTTAAATTAATTAATACATTTTAAACTATAATTATAGTTAAGAGCAATAAAGTCTTTGAAGTAAAAAATATACAGATCGTTCCAAAAATAAGTAGACCAATTTTTAAAGCTCTTGCTATTTACTTTCTTTTTTTACTTATTTAAAAGTAAAAAAGTTTACATAATCGAATATCCTCAAAACAAAAATATACTTTAATTTTAAATTATAAACATCTTATCATTTGCAGAGCAATTTCCCAATATTCATGTCAGTAAGATTAAAAACGGTACAAGTTTTATTTATTTTTTTTTTTTTTATTAAACAATAGTATTTTTTTCTGATTAGATAAATCAGCTATTTTAGTATTTATTGTACAATAAATCTATACATTAGTTTAAATATGTTAACTACTAATTTATATTTGAGTTTTTGCAAATTAAGATAGTAAATTTATTATTTTTAATAATTTAAAAACAAATTAAGGAAAAAGAATAGCAGAAAACACCTCTAACAAGAACAAATCTTCATGAATTTTCTAGCCATATTCATAAATTATAGATTGCAAAAACTGTTTATGCATGTATTTATATATACATAATTGTAAAAAATTTATATATTTCAATAATAGCAAAATAGGAGTAATGTAACACACTTGAAAAAAATATATGTTTATACATACAACATACACACACATACACAAGGTGCTATAAATTGCGAAAATAATGAGATTACAATGTAAAAGATATGGAAAATTAAATAAAAATATTTGCGATTTTTAATTCCAATATATATGTATATATATGTAATAGTTTACGCATCAAGTTTTTTGAGATATAAGAATGTAGAGTTATTTAATTACAGATTTTGTTTAGACAGAAGTCTATTCGTGAATTGCTTGTGTGCTAGTAAATACTAATAGAGACGATTCCCGAATAAGCTATTATTTAATCATAACCAAAAGCACAATCTCTCTCTGTGATTGACTAGCTTCAAATTCTTATATTTCAAAAACTATTGCTTGGAATAAAATATCGCGAATACTTTTATTATTTAATATTTCGCGAACTTTTACGCTGCAATGTTACTACCCTCGAATTTCGGGCTTCTTTGTATATGCAAAGTGTATCATGATTTGCGTTTTTTTTTTTTTTTTTTAGGCGGATATATGTACGTTTGCGAGCCACGCTTTTGAATAGTGTGCGTGATATATCCAACTCGGCGTACAATTAAAAGAGAATAATCCTAATCATAAAATTACAATTCTGCCAATGATTTTGAAGAATATTAAGTGTTTTACGTAAATAGATTCCTTGTAACATTCTGCATAAAAAATTATAAGAGTAAAATAGCTAAAAATTTAATAGTTTACGAGATATTTTATATTTTAATCTTACACATATTTTGATATAAAATACAAAACATCTTCTAAAATATTTAGTTTTCGATAATCTTACTTTAATACTTTTATGCATAGAATAATTATCGAATCAATTGGTGTAAAGAAAACGAAAATAATTATTTTTAAGAAAAAGTATGCAATTTGCAACATGCAGACACATACTTTTTGACATATGGATTTGCAGTCACGGTTCCTAGATTAGACGATTAAAAATTATCACTTTTTTTTTAATTCTGTAGAAAGTTTTTTACATCCTAGATATATCCTTGTCAAACTCTAATAATGTATTTAATTATTCTATTGTAAACGATATTATGGGTGATGTTTTCTATCTGGATAATTTTTTCCATACAACTTTGCTGCTACATAATAATTATTGTTAGACTGTCATAATAAGTATTGTTAGACAAGCATTATAATTATGTCCACTATTTTTGTTGGAGAATAATCAGCCATTTTCCTAACCGTTAAAAATAATATTAGCATTATAATAAGAGATTAACTATTATCATTACGTCAGCAGTGTTTATTTATTTATCATTATGTTATGTTTACGATCATTTTTATATTTTATTTATTTTAAATATTTATAACTATTTTGATTATAATATTATAATATATAATTATAATATTTTATCGAATACTTTTGTATGCAAAATAATAAGAACAATCCGATTTATAAATATTATATGTAGTATATTAAATATGTATTTTAAAAAATATACATGGTTTTATTTAAAAAACAAGTTGCTCTGAAAATATCTGAAATGCTGCATCTTTATGCAGTATCTGATGTTTCTCGAAACATTTTAATCTTCATATGCGCTATATTGCTTTTGTTTACCATATACTTTGACAGTTAAGTTTATTTATAAATTATAATAGGTTATTATAGCTTATATGTATATCCTGTATATAAGCCATAAATATATATATATATTTTATATTATAAATATTTATTTATGTCTATTATAAATACTTTTTATAAAAATATGTATATTATAATTTTATAAATTATTTAATATATTTTTAGAGTTTTTTTTAATTTAGAAAATATCTTGTCTATTATATTGTCCATTGCTTAAAAAAAAATATGGAACACTTTTCATACCTTAAAAATTAGGCCATATTCAAACGGCTGAAATTCGATGAAAAATTATTGTAGACAAAAAATTAAACAAACATTTTAAAGCTTGTAGTTAGTTCAATTTTAACGCGCTATCCGTGGTTTAAATTTTTTTTTATCTTTCCTGTGTTGTGCTTTAAAACATGCTTTAAAACAGGACACATTGTTTTGTTCCTTAAAATTGTGAATTTTTGACACTTTACAGCTCGATAAAAAAATTTTCTCGAAAAATTCAAGTCCCATAAATTACAATATTTTGTCTATGAAACGTTTTTCTTTAAATTTTTCTACAATTTTTTTATAAGTTTTCTACAAGTTACATTTTGAAACTAAATCTGTTATTCAGAACATGTAGTAGATAATTTAAAAAAATTACCGATTGCGCGTTAAAGTTGAAACTTCAAAATACTTTTTTAATTTTTTGTCTATACGGTGACTTTTTGCCAAGTATCGACATTTCTAAAAATACAAGTTTAGTTTTAAAAGTTGTAATTCGGTTAAAAAAAATCACATGAAAATTTTAAAAATAGTGTTTTAGTATAGGTAAAATGTAGTATGGTGTTTATGAAACTTAAGTTGATTTTTTCGAAATTTTATCAAGCTGCAGAGTGTCAAAGTTACGTAATTTTAAAGAACAAAACAATATGTGTTTGTTTTTTTAGCACAAAAGGAAGATAAACGAATTTTTAGAAATCACCGATAACGCGTTAAAATTGAAACTACAAGCTACAAAATGATTTTTTAATTTTTTGTCTATGATGATTTTTTGTCGAGTTTTAGCGGTTTTAAAATAGCTTAAAATAAAAATTATTAAAATTGAATAGTCGAAAAATGAATAGTTTACGAGATATTTTTTGCTTTATTCTGACATATTTTGACAAAAAATATTAAATATTTTGTAATGTACTCATTTTTCAATAATCTTATCTTAATAATTTTCTACATAGAATTAATCAATTCGTATAAAAAAACATATAGTTATTTAAGAAAAACATGCAGTTGCATATTGCAAATTGCAAGTTGTTTTTTAATCGAAAGAGTGTTTTTCTTACATATTGCGAGATATTTTATATTTTTTGTCAAAATGTGCCAGAATAAAGCATAAAATATTTCGTAAATCATTCATTTTTCGACTATTCAATTCTAACACTTTTTTATGCCAAATATTACGAGGAATCGGCTTATATAAGAAAATTATGATGGTTCTGTTTAAAAAAGTAATAATAATTTGGAAAACTCAAAAATGTTTCCACTTGGAATAAACCTTATGTTTATAAATAAATAAATGTGATTTTTACAAATCCGGCCAATAGAGCCAAGCACGAAAATTAATTCTAATCTTTTAGGTACTGTATCTCTTGGTTTGAGATTACAAAGTACCCTCAATTAATAATCCTCGAACTTACAACGGGAAAATAGGCGAGAAAAATATTGGTCCGAAAAGTTATGTTTATATGTTGTAATCCTACAACTTTTGTATGAAATATTTTTCGATAATAGCTTTATTTTTGGAAAAATAACAATGCATTATTTAAACTCTGTACACAAAGTGTTTCTTAAATAATTACAAAAAACTGAAGGATATATTCCTTGGCTTATTTAAGAAAGAAAATATCCTATAAACATATGACCTAAACTGCTTTATTTTCAAAACAGGATGTCAAAGTGAAAATTAATATAAAAAATATAAAGGTGGAGTGGAGATAGGCTGACTAAGCACACTGAGATCTGTATTTATAGTCGTTTCTCAAATCTCATCTCAGTCTTGAGATATGATAGTTTAATAGATGAATTTTGAAAATCAATTTGATTTTGTTCGTAACCTCGATTCAGTAGAGATACTCAAAAGAAAATTTCAGTTAAAAATTTCAATTAATCTTTAATCAAAATGTAACTATTGAACCGTCCGTATCTCAAGATATAAAATCTGAGAATCTAACCTAACGCTCTTGAGATTTGAGAAACGACTATAAATGCGGACCCGAATCATTCAAATCTTCGAAATACCAAACAAAATAAAGCAGGTGGTTTATTGATACATATTGGTTTATTGATTATATTTACAATTTTTAATTTCAATTTTTTATCTTAACTGGAAAGCGGTTCATCGTTTCAAAAAACATAAGAAGCAATTTTTGTAGAGCTTTATTTCGGGATTTTTTTAAATTGTTAACTTGAAAAAGAAACAATGTGACGTACCATTTTCTCAATGAAAAAAACTTAATATCATATGCACTGCCTTTGTGAATTTAAAAATGTTCCATCGATACTGGAAAATTGTTCTTAATATCCATATAATATACGTGTATCAAATTTGAATAAAGTATCTTTAAATGTTTTTCAGATTGTTAAAACTTTTATATTTTTTTCACAATTTTAGCGTCCTGTATTTTGAAAACAAAGTAGTTTAGGGCATGTATTTGTAGAATTTTTTTTTCTAAAATAAGCCAAGGAATATCCTCTTTAATTTTTTGTACTAGAAAACATCTTGTTATACATCTAGAGGGTGTTCGCTAATTAACGCTCCATACGACGTTTACATACATATCTTGATATAATATATTTTAAAAAATATTTCAATATTAATAACTTTTAAGAGCACTTCTAATTTTTGAAATATTATTTTATATTTGTATGGATTACGTGACCGAAGTACAAGAACAAAGTTATATTTAAAAGATAGATGCTCGATAGTTTTCGAAATATAATCTTAAATCTTCTATCTTAAATCTTATATCTTATATCTTAAATCTTATATCCTAAATTTTATATCTTAAATAATACTATGTTAAGATATTTAAACACTGAATTAAGTGCTCGTAACTGTTTGGCAGGATTTCGGACTTTAACGTCGGTCGCAGCGACTGCCGACGTTTACAAGAGAGGAGTGGTAGAAAAATATTTTATTTTGGATATATCTTAACTACTAAGAGCACCTAATTAGCACCTAATTTTAAGCTTATTTAGCGCTGATAGGGAGACTAATTTAGGGTGCGTTCTAATATTCACTGCCAGTACTAATATTCTATAGTCACGTATATTATAGATTTTCAACACTGGCAATGAATTTCATACATTGAGCTGTCTTTTCTCGTCGCGCGCTTGTAGGCGCGCGAATTGTGTCAGATCTTTTTTAATTATTTTCTTATTAATTATTGCAAAGATCACAAAATGGTAGAAGACTTTCCTACGGTTTAACCCGCTCTACTTACACACGACGGTGGGTTAATTATCGGACATATATGTATATATGTGTATGTGTGTGTGCGCGCGCGCGCGCGCGCGTGTGTGTGTATTTGCAAATTGTAATATATTTGATAATTAAAAGACAAATTATTGAATTATTAATTATTGAAATATAGATATATATTATTTGCGCAATTATTGAATTACCAATTACTAAAATACATGTTCACATATATTCGCGTAAAAGAGAATTACATAACTGCTTTATGTGTATTACAATTACCATTATGGATAATAAACAAGAAAATTTATTGGATGAATGTGTGTTGTATACATCATTTATTTGATAAATTGTGTATACATCTTTTTGTATATATTTTTTTAGCAAAATATTAGACTTATAAGTATAGAACATATTTTCTTGCAATAAAATGAAAAGTATTATTAATTATAAATATTTTGCATAATTATATTATATCCGTTTTGTGCCTTGATATCAGTGGTTCGTAACCTTTTTAAAGTCTTTTTAGAATCACTTTTGAGTAAAAGAAAAATTTGCGGAACATCAAATTTATTAAGATCATAAAACTGACAACAAAAAATATGCATGAACATATATTTTTTATTAAAACTTATATATTACAGATTATATGACAGTAAAAAAATTAATTTAAACAAATAATATATTCGTAAAATAAACTAGAAACTCTTTTATAAAAATAGAGCTTCTTTAAATTTTATCAATGCAATATTTGAGCTTGTCAGCTTTTGCAGATTTTCGCAATATCAGGCCTAATATATCATATGGCTACCCTCATTTCTTTGTCTATATTCTTCGTAACTCTTTTACGTCTTTTAGTTTAATATTTATTAACATTGAGAAACTAAGCTCACACAAATATGATGATGAAAATTGTAATAAAATTTTCAATGCCTTTGTGAAGAGAGCTGGATATTCGGTTTAGACAAAAATCCGAAATTCCTCGAAAGTTATTTGAGAGAATTTCATTTTTAGAGTACGCTCCGTTGACAATGTAACCAATTGTTCTTCTTCTTGTAACGAAAATTCACAATTTGACGTATTAACTCTGTCAAATGGATTTCATATCCAGTCATAATTTTCTATATTTGAGGAAGGAAAGTAGTTTACAATCTTTTCTTCCAACAGTGTTCAGTTATAACAGAAATAATTTTCTCGACATTTTTATTATGAAGCGAAAGAAACATATTTATTGTTTTTTTCTGATGATATGCGATTTTCCCCAAAAGATATTTTTTCTGAAATGCTGACAATTTGTCAGTGGATGTCAATATTTTCATTTTTCCTTGGATATTTGTATATGCGCTGTTTAAGTAATTAAAAATATCAGTTAAATATGTTATTTTAGCACATCAAATATAGGTAATTTTCAAGACATTTTACAAAAGCATCTGTAGCTGTACCTTCATTTTTAAAAAGATCAACAATTTATTCTTAAGTTCTAAAATTTAGCATAGCACTTTACCCCTGGATAACCATCTTACTTCATTGTGCAAAAGATTCGTACTGAGCTTCCATAGATATGCAAAGTTTTTTAAAAAGGCCTGGACTTGATGTCATTTACTATATTTACAACTTGATCTAGTACAGGTTTTAATGTTGCCGGTAATATGAAACTAGGAATTCTCTGTGCAAAAAACAGTGTGATAGATATAATATTTGAGTTTATTGTCTTTGCAAGAGTAACAAATCCTTTAATAGAGTCTATCATTGATGGAGTACCATCCGTACAAATTCCTACACACAGTTCCTATGATATTTTAAATTATTCGAAATATGAATAGAATCAAAAATATTTTGTTCTATTGTACGTATAGTTTGTGGTTTTAACTTTATAGCAATTAATTCAGCTATCTTACATGACGCAAGTTGTGCCTTATCGGAAATTAAAAATTTTTTTCTAAATATTTTACTTGTTTAACTTGCATATCCAACAATCTTTTAAAATAATATTTAGTTTTTGAAACAAGATTGGCGTGCTTCATAATAAAGTGGCGTTTCAATTTAGCAAGAACCATTGCGCTATTGGACAATTTTTCTCCACATACAAGACACTGTGGAATGTGACATTCTTTCTCACTCCATGTAAAATCCAAACTTAAATATTCGAATATTGTCTATTAATTTTTCTTATTTTATTATGTATAATTTTGTTTTGTGTATGAGACGTATTTGCATCAACATCATTACTACTACTATTGCTACTATTACACTACTACTACTACTTCCACTTGCTCCATCATTAATATTTTGCTCAATATCATGTTTTCATTTAATAATTTTATTCTATTGTGCACTACTTTGATGTTAAAAGTTTTTTTTTAATAATAAATTTTAATTGAAAAATGAACAGAATTGTAGAATTCTTTAGTTCCAAAACTTTTGGGTTAGGAAAAGGTAAAATAAAATTTACTGCTAATTAAATAAACAAAAAAAACAACACTTTGTTATTATATATACGCTCTTTGATGTACTCTCACATTCAACGACACTTTGTCTTCTGTGATATCAATTCGGGGCCGCAGCCACATGAAATTTCTGATGGAGAGGAGATACGTAAACAAGAACCGAAGGAAACATGTTACAGCTTGTTGCGAATCATAATGAATCGCGAATAACTGAAACCGCGAATTTGGATTTCAGTTATCCGTGATTTCTACTTATAATCTTTATCTTTGATATAATATTAATATAAAAAAAAGATTTCAATATTATGCGTTAACATGAGATATTAATACAATGTAAATCAATCTTAATTGTAACGATAATAAATTGAGTATTTTAAATAGAGTATTTTAGAAAATTTAAAAAGTGTAATGTTTATTAATGTATTTATATATTCTTATTTTATAAACAAATTAGAAAATTAAAAGCAAGCGTAGTTTTCTATTTAAGTACACCGCGTTTTCATAATAAAACACTTGTAACAAGTTCACTAGTGTTCCGCGGAACACCGGTTAAGAACCACTGCTTTATATTATAAGAACAATATGTTTCTAAATATATTTAAAAAATTAAATACGTCATATTTTATTAAAAAATTACTGTTTTTTATTTTAATTATTAAAACTTATTAGCTCTTAATTAAAAATCTTCATTAAAAATAATTAAGATTTATTAATTTTGTTTATAACATTTTTGTCGAGCTATTAAAATTAACTCAAAAGTTATGGCTGCTGTTACAATGAACATTTGAAGTATAAAAGTCAAAAGAAGTCTTCTCGCGAATTGAATTGAGTCTTCCTATTTTGATCTCTATTAGTCAAATCCGAAAGATTTAATAAGAAAACTAATTGTTTCAGCTTTTGATCAGGTATCTCATGAACTGATTGCAACTGATTGCAAATGCGTCATTAGATCTCGTAGAATATTGCAAGCTATTTACTAGATCTTCAGATATGTTTAACGATTAATTTTTTATAGAAAAATATTAATATTAATACAAATATTATTAATATTTGTAATATTTTTGTAATCTTTTTTAATGTACAATGATTAATATTTTTTTATATATTATTTTGATTTACTGTTTATTATACATATTATTTGTTGAAGTTTTGCATACTTACGATTAACTTATGTGCAAATAAAACATACTTTTTTAAAAATCTTACTTCATATACATATATGTATATGCAGGTTGTTACTCATTTTTAGTGATACAGTCGATTATTTTGAAAATACAAAATTTTTGGAAAAAATGTGCTATATAAAAGTTATAGGGTTTCAAGGGAAACATAATCATATCATGACCTAGAATTGCGTTTTCAATACTTATCTAGCGTTTTCAAAGTCATTTAGAAATTAACACAGTTCACTTAAAAGAAATAATTTTTTTCACATAAATTGATTCCTGGTAATATTCGGCTTAAGAAGTTATAAGGATAAGATAGCCAAAAAATGAATAGTTTATGAGATATTTTATACTTAAATTTATATATATTGTTATATATATATATGTATATAACATAATTATACATAAACTATAAAATATCTCGTAAAATTTATTTTTAATAGTCTCGTAAAATTTATTTTCGACAGTCTTATCTTAATAATATAATTATTTTATGCATAAAATAATGAAAAGAATCAATTGGTGTAAAGAAAATACATAGTTGTTTGTAAGAAAAAATAGCTACTAGTTGTAAATTACATACTTTTTCTTACAAACAATGTGTTTTCTTTGCACTAATGATTTCTCTCGTTATTTAATTAAGATCGATGAAAAATTAATATTATATGAGATATTTTATAATTTATGTAAAAATATATGTCAAATTTAAGTACCTATTAATATCTTTTAAGCTGTTCACTTTTTGGCCATCTTATCCTTATAACTTTTTATGCCGAAAATTGTGAGAAATTTATTTTTTAAAAATTAGAATAGTTGCATTTTAAAAACGTAAATGACTTTCAAATGACTTTGAAAAGCATTTCAGAATGAAGTCATTAGCATCATCTTCTGTTTTCCTTTATATCAAACAACTTTTGTCTGAAGTTTTTTGTTGTACAGGTAGAAATAAAATAAACATGTTTTTAGGAGTGGTCAATTAAAATGGGACACCTTGTGTATATGTGTATATTGTATATATAAAGAGCTTATATGTACATTGCTAAAATCTACTATATATATTGTGTGCATGTGTGCATGTATGTATGTATACAACATTTTTGTACATTTAATATATATATACACATATATATTGTATATATATGTATATATACACATATACATATATATTTCCATATTATTTCCATATGCTCAAATATTTTGCGACAATTTCATCTTTAGTCGTATTTGCTGAAAAACGAGAAGTGTAAGTTTTACTACGCATTAATAATAAATTCCGTAAAAGAAACTGAAGTTTATGCGTTAATTATGTACTCTTACATAAACATAATTTGAATTATTGAGCTATCTTTAAGTTTTCTTCTAATGCAAATATTATTATACAATTGTAAAAAATATAAAAAAATAAATTAATTCTGTCAAATAATTTCTTGATTTTTTTGTGTTTATTTATAATTATCTTTTTATGCTACAACCTTGAAATATTCTTTGTTTTTCAAATATTTGCAAACATTCCTCGAGCTAATATAGGGTATTTTCCAGTATATACAGGCGGCACTGTGTAACACAGTATACGATCCAGTGCTTTCCAACTACGACACAAGTCGATACAATTGTACACAGCTAAAATGCTGTATGCAATTGCGTCGTCATTTTGTGTCACTCCATAGATATCAACATTTTTACATTTGGTATCATTTTTCTTTTCTATGGAGTGGTAGTCAGGTAGAAGATAAGCTTTTAAAAAAACTTCAAAAAAACTTTAAAAAACTTAAAACTTTGAAAAAGCTGCGTAAAGTAACTCCTCTGCACTCTAACGGTAAAGTAAAAAAGCTAAGCAACGTTTTAACTACAAGTCGATATTGTTTAACAAGTTCCGCTGTCGTCCTTGGGCGGGGGCGGACGTGTTTTGGTGCGTTTTTACGCGTGACTTCTTTGAAGTATATTTTTGGACTACAGTAAGCGTTGAATTGACAAACCTTCATATAAATCCGAAACTAAACCTAAAAAAACACTAGAAAATCGATACCTTCAGTCCTTCACTACAATAAGTTAACCATTAAATATTTGAATATAATCCTCACAAAGAAAAACAATTACAACATGGCCGATTGGTGGGCTTGAGCCCAACCAAGTGTCAATTAAAATAAAAGAAAGAAAAAGAAGACATTGTATAACATTGCGTTACACAGTATATAACTGTGTTTCGTTGCTAGAAGCAGCACTCATATTAGGATAGTATTTTAGACATTGACGAAATGTCACTTTTGTCGCTATAGTCGATTGTCAGTCGTTGCTGTTTTTTTTTTGTTATGTGCAAATACTTTTTCAAATTTCCTTTCTATTAATTGAATGTGTATTGAACTAGCATTAAGTGATGTTAATTATTTGATACAATAAATTACTTGTTTGTTCTCTTCAACATACACAGTAATAGAGAAATAAAGAAATAGAAAGAAAAGTGATAAAGCATGAACAGATGTCAAAAAAAATTATTATTAAAATAGAATACAGAATAGAGACGCTTACTGTCGATAATTATAATGTTTAAAAATTGCAAGCGGGATCTGTTTTTGTAAAAACCGGCGGAAATGGTAAATGTAAAAAGTCTGTTATTCAATAAGGCAATGCCGAACTAAAGAGGCCGCGAAAGCATAAAATAAAGCAATATTTTATCTCTTCTGTTAATGATAAGCCCATCAGAAATAAAGCAAGTTTCGGAAAGTAAGACATCGCATGAAATATGACAAAAATTAGAAGTAATTTATCAATCGAAAGGACTGGCTAGAGAGATAATGCTTGTTTAAGGATCTCATCCTGCATAAAATAACGGAAGATGAAAAAGTGTGCGAGCACATGGTTCTTTTGACGCAATTGATAAATTGCGTCAGATGGGAGTAGATATAAATAAATAATTTCGATATTGCTTTTGTTAATTTTCTGGCCAATTTTTAATATGTAGGCAGCAATTGAAATAAGAGTGATTTTCCAGATCTTAAAATATTAAAAAACGAAAATAATGGAAGAAAGTGACTCGGTGAAATAAGAATCAAAGAGTAGTGTACCTAATGCGATGGTAACTAAAAAGAAAGGTTATCAATCCAATTATAAATATAGCAATGGAAAAGATAATAGGGGCGATGATCAAAAGAAACATAAAATTTAATGTTACCAAAAGAAGTTTGGTCTTAAAATCGCAGATTGCAGCAGAAAAAATAAAGATAAACCCACAAATTGCTAAGAAAATTGATAATTTATTTTTATCCATTGATAGTCAAACTTATGACTTTAAATGGTAAGAAAAACACAGAACTATTGACTTGAAGAACATACTACATGTTCTTGATCTAAAGACAGATCTGATATCTGTAACTAAAAGTATTGATAAAGATCATAAAATAATTTTTACTAAAAATAGGACTTGTAGAAACTTTAGAAGAATTGTAATATTAAGTTAATATCTGATAGAATTAATGGATTATATTATATTAGAGAATGCAAAAATTGCATCACAGATTTGTTCATTTAAATAAATGATTATTCAAAGAATCACACAAAATCTGCGATAGAAATTAAGTAATATATGATAAGCAATAAGATAAGAAAGATAAGCTACTATCGTGTGATATTTGTCTAATGCTTGTAAGATAATTAGAATTTAGAAATTTCTTTTCCAAAGCAATTGGTAAAAAGCACAAATATTCTAGAAAATTTTTATACGGATTTGTGCAGTCTGATAAATCTAATGTTGATGGCAATCTAATGGTGATGCACGATCGTTATATTCATAGACGATCACTTTACGATGGTGTAAAGTAAGATTTTTAAAATGACTTTACTTGTTTAAAAAATATAAAAATACGCTTGAGAATTTAATAGAAAAAGAGATTAAATATACAGATTGGACAATTGTTATTAAATAACAGATTGGAATATTGTAACAAGGAATTTAATAATTGTTTAAATAAATGTAAAATTAAAAGAAAATTAACAATTTTGTATTCTCCTAAATAAAATGATATTGAAAAGAAAACTAAGATGATTGAAACCGGCAGATGTATGTCAATTAAATTAGGTTTTTTCTGCATTTTTTAGAGCGAAAACTGTGACTACGGCTATTTATATTAGAAACAAAGCTCTTTCGAAAATATTAGATAGAAAAACATCTTTTAAGAGATGGACAGAAAAACATCATAATTTTTTGTTTAAATATTTTTAGTTGTAAAGTTTTTGTATTGGAGAAGTCTCTCAAAAGGAAACATTTGAATCCAGGGATCAAAGGAAAACATATCTATTGGTTATTTTGAAACTGTCAAAGCGTATCGAGTATGGATTTCTAAAGAATATAAAATTGAGATATAACTCGAGATTTGCACTTCCTTAATGAATTTAAGTTAGCTAAAGAAGTAGTATCTGATAAGAATGTAAATACATAAAGAAACTTGTTCTGAGAAATATGTTGATGTTTTAATTAAGAAGGATTTTGTGAGATAGAAACTCATGAAGAAATAGAAGATCCTCGTGGAAAACAAGAATAAAAAGCAAATCAGGTCATGAGAAGACCAGGCAGGTCGAAGATACTGAAAACTGATTTGAGAGAAAAATTTAGAAAGATATATCAGCTAACTCGATAAAATTCTGAAAATATAGAACAAATAGAAAATGAGAGTGATAGCACTGAATTTGATGATAATTTTGAAGATGCTAATTTAGCGAAGATTTCGGCAAATATAACGATAAATATATCTAACAATAAATATGTTACATAAAAAGAAGGTATATAGAAGAAATATAGATACACAAATAATAAACAATACTTGAGATATGGTTGATTGTCCAAGAATCAAAATATCATAAGTTGCAGAATTGTTCTAGAAGATAAACTTGGTCCTAAAGCTTACTTGAAAAGAAGAAAACACGTTTAGTTACTCGAGGTGTTCCTCAAAGAGCTGAACTTAATTTTTTATTAAACATTTTCCAGTTGCACGCATAACTTCAATTAAAGCTGATTATGGCTTTGACTGTTAATATTAATTTAGAGGTTTATCATATAAATATATCTACTACATTCATATATCATAAATGAAGATGTTTATACAGAATTGCCTATTTTGTTTGAAAATATACTTCAAGATTTAGCTAAAGAAAAGAATACAGTTAATAGTAGGTAAGAGTATTGCAGAGAGGTAAAGAAATGTTGAAAATATTGAAAATGTTAAAAGAAGGTCTATAAAATAAAATAAGGCCTTTTTATGATTTAAAAAAAGCGGATTATCAATGGTATTTGTAAAAGAATATATAATGCGTTTTTCTATTTATTGATGCCATTAAAAATAAGATAAAAATAATAAGATTAAAGGTAATAAGATAAAAAAAATAGGCACATGCATAATGTATTTAATATTTTATATAATATTGTTTTAGATATCTGTTGCAACAAGACATCAATTTTCATTCCATAGATAATTGCAACATATAATTTAACTTTTACCATTATACAGGGTATCCCGAAATTAAATGTCAAAACTTCGGGAGCATGTAAGGGATCGATAAACTAAGAAAAAAAGTCATTTAGAGAATCGGCACGTATATTCTTATATCGCCTCTAAAGATAGAAATTTGCTCATTTTTGCTTTGTTTTGGAGAAAATCGCGAAATAAAAAGGTTTCTTGAAAATGTTCTTGAGAATTTGTTTATATTTACATTCCTTTTTTCTACAATTTAATCAGTTATTCATCAAAAACCTTCAAGTGAATTACACCTGTGACAATATTCCGCGTTCATATTCTAAAGTTGAATATGCCGATATTATTTTCATGTATGATTTCTGTGATGGCATTAGCTGGTCTCAGGATTGTCATCAAAATAGTGTAGGATACGATTTCTTGCCTGCAAAATCTGCTCTTAACGTTGCCTAAAATTGATTGTTTTTTTTGACAAAATGAAAATGGACCGGTCTCGTGCAACTTATTAAAAATCAATATAAAGACTCGTCGATCGGCACTTTTTTGTTTGAAAATCGACACGCATATTCTTATATCGCCTCTAAAGCATCACCGTAGACCATACACGAAAACCATGTCGGCATATATTCAACGTTATAGAATAGGTACGCGACATATATATTTGTCACAGGTGTAATTCACTTGAAGGTTTTTGATGAGTAACTGGTTAAATTGTAGGAAAAAGGCAGGAATGTAAATATAAATAAATTCAAGAACGTTTTCAATGAAAACTTTTTTCTTTGCTTTTTTCGCGATATTCATCAAAACAAAGCAAAAACGAGCAAATTTCTAAATTTTTTTCTTAGTTTATCAATCCCCTACATGCTCCCGAAGTTTGACATTTAATTTCGGGTCACCCTGTATATTGCATAAAATATTAATCGTTATTATATTATAGCGAGTTTGGTTATCGCAAATTGAATTGTTTTGGATTTTGCAATATTCTGCAACTAATTAGTACAATATACATAACGGAGTGCGTAAATGAAAATTCTCGTGCATTAAATGCATTGTATTAATATGTGAGGATAGAGTATAGTAAGTTGTTACAAAATTGCAACAGTTGATAGCACAAATTCGTTTTTGTTTTAATTATTATGTATGTCCACAAACTCACTCTTATAATTTAATATCTGTAAAACTTATTTGCTATTATTGATTTGCTATGAGAAACGAATTTACATTATATAAAAAATTATCTTTTATAAGAAACTAAGAAGAAAGGCATTTGCTTATGTGTTGTAAAAGAAGTGTTATTTTATTATTTATTGTTTATACCAATCTTTCTGATAATTATTATGATATTGAAAAATTGTGATATTAAAACAAAATATTGTAAACAATTATATTATATTATACAGATTGCAAAATATATTTTTTTAAAGTTAATAAAGATATAAAGATACTAGCGTTTTGGACCGCGCTTCGCGCGGTCCTCAAAACTTCTATATATAACCCTTTTTTTAAATTTTTATAATTCTTTTTAAATTTTATTTTTTTATCCTTCATTTACTGATTTTCTCGAAAATGTTATCAAAGTGTTGTTTTTTTTTCTGGGATGAACATAATTTGTTTTTCCACTAATTTAAATATTACAAATGTTATAAATATTTTATTTAGCATATAATATTTTATATATTTTTTATTATTTATAAAGATTTTTTTGCGGTTTAATTATTCACCGTTGACCCGCTATATTATTAGCTCTCATACAATTTTCAAATTATTTAATTTATAAAATCTCTCTGTAAACGACATTTTTTGTAAAAGATTTTGTATTTTCCTCAATGAGATGTCCTTGATTGCTTAATTCATCTTAATTTTCACATTTTGCGTTTTTGTTACTCTCGAGAATGCTACATAGAATTGACCATGAGCAAATACAGGATGTTGAAAAAGTTCCAAATCATTTGTTTTGAAATCGATCTTTGGAATGAATACAATCTGACCTCGGGCAGGACCAGTCAGAACCTCCGCATAAATAAGATTAGGTTTCAATTTAGTAACAATGAATCTTGTGTCATTGCATAGTCCTTTACGAATCTTGTGCCATTGCATAATCCTTTCTTAGTATTTAACGATAGTCTATTTATGTAAAAAAATTTATCCGGATATCTTAAAATTTACGAAAGTTAGAACCACAACAAATATTTCTCAAAAAATTTAAAATTTTATAAAAAATAAAACATTGTATGAATTTTTATAAAAATAACATTAAATAAAAGTGTTGTACTACTTTACTTGTATGCCAAATTGGAGCGCTGCAAGTCAAACAGTTCTTAAGATATTTAAATTTAAAAAAATATCGGTGGACACATACACACACAGAAACACACATACAAACATTTAAAAAAATGTTTTTTTCGATGTTTTTGAACATTCTGAACGCATTAGCATAGAAATCTGAAAAACAATTTTTTTCACGAAAACTAAACTTCCTCTATAATACAAAAAAAAAAAAAAATTTTTTTTAAACCCACATCGTGTTCATCCCCAAAAAATTTGCAAAATTTTGGTTTGATGAATAAATGCGCCCGCGCGTGGGTGGGTGCGTGAGTGGATGAGTGGAGGTGTAAAATTTAAAAAAAAACACATCGTCGCCATCCCCGAAAAATTTACAAAATTTTGGTACCAATTTCGAGAAAATCGGTCCATAAATGCGCGCGCGCGTGGGTGGGTGCGTGAATGGGTGGGTGGGAGTGTAAAACTTTTAAAAAACCAAATAGTATCATCCCTGAAAAATTTGCACAATTTTTATACCAATTTTGAGAAAATTGGTCAATAAATATGTGAGTGCGTGGGTGGATGCGTGGGTGGGTAGATGGGGATGTAAAACTTAAAAAAACCACATATTAGCCATCCCCGAAAAATTTGCAAAATTTTGATACCAATTTTGATAAAATCGTTCAATAAATGTGTGAGTGCGTGGGTGGGTGCGTGGGTGGGTGCGTGGGTGGGAGTGTAAATCTTTTAAAAAACCAAATAGTATCCATCCCCGAAAAATTTGCACAATTTTAGTACTACCAATTTCGAAAAAATCGGTCAATAAATGTGTAAATGCGTGGGTGGGAAAAACTAAAAAAAAAACCACATAGCAGCCTTCTCTGAAGAATTTGCAACACTTTGGTACAATTTCGAGAGAATCGGTCCATAAATGTAGAAGTAGTTCGCGGTCAGACAGACAGACAGACAGACAGACAGACAGACAGACAGACGGACGGCACTTATATATAGAGATAATAAGACTATACAGGGTGTCCCATTTTAAATGACCCAGGCAAATATCTCAAAAAATATGAAAGACACGGAAAAATGTTTTATACAAAAGTTCTTTGATTTCGAGAGGGACATAAGATGATGTCATTATCAGTTGATCTTGGATAGTTGTTTGTAGATCACATGAAGGTCACTTTCAATTTCTTAAATGGAAACCACTATTTTTCAATGTATATTTTTATAGCTTATCTCGGGAGCTTTCCAAAACACTACAATAAAGTATTCTTTCATTAAGTACTTTTTGAGTTATGAGACTTAAAATTTAGAGTATTTTGACATAAAATATAAAATATCTTGTGAAACATTCAGTTTTCGGTAATTTTATCTTAATACTTTTATGTATAGAATAATGAAACTAATCAATTAGTGTAAAGAAAATACATAGTTGATTAAAAAGTATGTAATTTGTAACATATTTTTTTTTAAATCAACTATGTTTTCTAACTATGTATGTATGGCGTCAATAAAAACTTTCTATAAAATTAATTAAAAATAGAAAATCTTATAATTGTTCGGTACTGCTATAATACTTAAAAATAATGTTATGGCTACTAATAAAGTAATAATTATAATTGTGTAACCAGATATTTTATTAGATATTTATAATACAATATAGTATAATACACAAAAATTATTATATTTTTGTTACAAATTACGATTAATTTTATATAATTATATATTAAGATAATGTTATAATAAAAACACTCTTATTATGTTGACAGTCATATATTTGAGGACGTTTTAATTGCTTACATTCTCGATTGTCAACAGCTTCCTTTGTGCACATTTTGCCGACAGCTTCGTTTGCCGACATTCCCGATTGTCTACAGAGCAATTGCCTACAAGCATTATTGCACATGTAATAATTAAAACACATTGCACACACACTCATGACATCTTTGCGCACATACACATTGCACACATAAAATAAGGAAATTATATTAACACTTTGCACATATGACATCTTTGCGCACATACACATTGCACACATGCTCATGTTTTGATATATGTTGTAGAGGAATTAATTTTTAGTAACATGCGCTTTCTCTTATAGTTTCTGAGTGATAGTGATATTTTAAGTTATAAATGTTATTTTAAATTATATATATATATATATATATATATTATAATTTCAGGAATCCATAAAAGGTTTCCATAAAAAAATTATGTTGACTTTAAAATAGCCCCTGGGATTAACATGACATAGCATTTTCGAACGTAAAATTTTCTGCTCTTTCCATTTCTGAAATCAAAAATAGGGGTTTCCATTTAAAATAAACAAGTTGACTTTGAAATGACCCCTAAGTTTAACTTTAAGGTCAATGTTAAGGTCACCCTCAAGTGTCCCTCTCTGAACCCTACAACTTTTGTATACACTTTTTGCCATATTGCTAACCTTACGAGATAACTCCATGCGTCGATTAAAATGACTCACCCTGTATACATATACATATATGATTAAAACTAAGACTGAGAGATTTATAGAACGTCTTATTGTTAGAATATTAGATTTATATTAAATATAAGATAATAACATATTATATTGTATATGTATATTATACACAAAAACAATAAGAAATAAAAAAAACTCTTTGTTGTTATGTGTTTCATTCGGTATGTTTCACTTAATGCGTTACCGGTATAATTTTTAGCTTTTAAACTAAAAATTTATTTGTGTATTGTCTCTTATTTTTTTTCAATTATTCTATATATGTATACACATCTGCATTAATTATAAGCAAAATTATTATTTGTATATTAATTAAAAAATAAATAATATAAATAATGGATACGAGGAGGGGCACTCTTTACACTTCCACATTAAAAAAAAATTTAACCTAAACTTATATTTTATTTAAAATTAAATGTGCAAATAAATATTAATGTAGAATTAATGCTCGGTAAAACTCAAATTATAACATTTAACATTCGTTTGCAATTTTATTTTTTATCAAATAATTTTTTTCTAAATAATGATTAACGCTAAAATCTTAAAATTACGTAGAATTACTTTGACGACATATATATCAAAGAATTAAAGTCATATTTTCAGCTTGTTTTCTTATATAGTATAATTTAAAAAATTATTGAATTTTAACATAATATGAAATATAAATATTGAACTTTAACATAATATAAAATATTTAAAAAATTATATGAAAGAAATGGCTGATTGCAAGTGTGCATGTTAAAACTAAATCCTTCATTAACTTTTAATTTTTACTAATATGATTTAATCTCATTTTTATTTAAATTGCATCTCTTGCTTTTTATTAATATTATACATTTATTAACATTAGTTTAGTTTTTAATTAACGTTACCCAGTTTTCTTTTTAGGATGTTAAAATATAGGAAGTAATAATAATAAATTAATTTTTGATGGAGATAAGGCTCAGTTATATTCGAATGAAGGATTAAAGGAATAGGCTAATAAGAGTCGACGCGTCGGAAATAAAAACGCAAAATTTTGTATACTTATTCTTTATTTCTTTAGAACGTTTCGGTCCTTTTTTTGGACCATCTTCAGCTTAACGTGTGATACAATATGATGTATAATATAACATTGACGGTCGTTAGTTCATAAATTGATTATAAGTATAATTGGTCATAAAAGTGACTTGTAATTTAAATACAATAATAAATGCTGTCGGGTCACAACAGATCACAAACGAGGGTAATAAACCCGTGAAATCCATGAATAATATAAATTTATAAAATTATAACTATATTCTTTTTTATAACTCGACAGCTTTTCGAATCGACGTTATCAAAATTTTTTGGGATTGCTAGATTTTGGATAAGCGATCTACTATAAATGAATATATGTGATGTAGGCATTCTGTATCTGCCTGTCGGTTTATACTATTTTTCTGTCGTTTTATATATAACATTTCGAACATTAATCTTTTGTCCAAATTAATTTCTTCATCCAAAATCTCAACGCCCTCTCAGTTAAATTCGTGATTTGACAATCTGTGATCTGTAATCACAGATTGTTGTGAGGTGTTTCTATTGATATGGCCACGATGTTCTGCGATGCGTGTTTTTAATAATTTGCCTGTTTGACCTACATACGACGCATCGCAATCCTTACAAGATATCTTATAAACCACATTCTTTCGCGAGTAATTTGGTAGCGGATCCTTGTGAACTTTTATAAAAGTTCGGAGTTTATTCAGGCCCGAATAGGACATTATGTTCTTATTTTGGACTATATGTTTGAATTGTTCTGATATGCCCGGGATATATGGGATGTTAAAATATTTTGGCCGCCCTGTGGCATCATCAGCCGAAACTTCAGGCTCACGCGTAGGCTCTCTCTCCATATTGTGGAACAATGTTTTTAATCTCTTGTGGAGAACTTGGAAAATGAAAGATAATGGATACCCATTATCCCGTAGCACTCGTATTGGAAATTCGAAGTTTTTTTGGTGGAATCTTGGAATTATGAGTCCCAACACCCTCTCTGTCAAAAAAAGGCACAATCATGTGCTTAGTAGATAGAGCTATACGACTATCCCACCCATCAATATGATCTACAAATAATCAATAATATTGTGCAATGTCAAATATTGTGCAATAATATTGACCGTCTAAGGCCTACTTAAGGATTGCGATGCGTCGTATGTATAGGCCAAACAGGCAGATTATTAAAAACACGCATCGCAGAACACCGTGGCCATATCAATAGAAACACCTCACAACAATCTGTGATTACAGATCATCCAAAAAAAAGGACCGAAACGTTCTAAAGAAATAAAGAATAAGTAGGTATACAAAATTTTGCGTTCTTATTTCCGACGCCCCGGCGCACTTTATTAGCCTATTCCTTTAATCCTTCATAATAAATTAATCTTCATACATAAATAAACTTTCTCCATTTTTTAAAATCAAGATAAGCATTATTGTTTCAAATAAATATTATATCTAAAAGTATTTAAATAGAAAAATTAATCAGGCTCTTAAATTTTTATAAAAATAAAATATTAATGTTTATTGTAGTTTTAAGAAATAGATAAAGTACTTATGTGAGAATTAATTCATTTTTATTATCCTTTTCTGAATTTTTACATCTCAAGAAAGTGAAAATAAACGTTTATAAACAAGAAAAATGCGATTTAAATAAAAATTTGAAAAATAACAAAATTTTACACTTTTCTTTTAAAATATAAAAAAAATTTAGGAAAGATAATAATAAAAATTGATTTCTAATAAATATTTCTTGTATTACAACGAAAATAAATTTTGTTTCTCTAATATGTAAAAATAATAAATTTAATAATTATATTTGAATGTAATTATTAATAAACCATTATTATTAATAAATTATTTAAATTATTATTTAAAATTATTATTGAATAAATTAACTACTTTATGTATTAATTACTATATACTTGTTATAATATTAACTAATCGCAATAGTGCTCATACACACGTAATGCCTACGTATAAGAAACGATAAAGTAAAATCAGCTGTGCACCAAAATCAATATCGCCTGACTTTGTGAAAATCAATAAAAGATGATAAATTACACATATATGTAAATGCAGTTACGAATCTGATTGTAAGTATACGAATTTTACGCAATATTGAAAAACTTTGTGATTATTTATAATTCAAAAATTATTTTGTCCTTGACATGTTCATTTTAGAATTCTTGAGTCTTTTACTTTTGAATATGATTTGTTTTTATACATATAATATAAATCAATTTTTTATAATATTTGATGTAAAAAAGTTATAAGGGTAAGATGATCAAAAAGTGAATAGTTTACGAGATATTTATACTTTAATTTGACATAATTTGACATAAAATATTTACATAAAATATCATTTACGTAAAATATTCATTTTTTGTCTTACTTTAATATTTTTATACACAATAGAAGGAATAAATTGGTATAAAAGAAATACATAATTGGTTTTAAGAAAAAATTTGTAGCTTGCTAGTTGCAAATTACTTTTTTTTAAACTATATATTTTCTTTACGTCAATTGATCTCTCTCATTATATTGTGCATAAAAGCATTAAAATAAGATTATAAAAATAATTAAAATAAGATTATAAAAAATGAATATTTTACGAGATATTTCATAGTTTACGTAAAATTATGTCAAATTAAAGTATAAAATATCTCGTAAACTATTCATTTTTACATTATTCTATCCTTAACTTTTTATACTAAATAATGTGAAAATCAATTTATTTAAAAAATTAGAGTGGTTCTACTTAAAAAAACTAGATTGATTTTTAAATAATCTTGAAAAATAACCTTAGTTAAAATTCAAGATTATCAACTTCTTCCCCCTTAAAATCAACTTTTGTTCGAAATATTGTTTTTTAAAACGCAATTTTTTATATATTTAAGCATATTTTAAAAATTAAACACGTTATACAGGGTATTTCATTTTAAGACATACAGTCGATTGTCTTAAAAATAAAACGTTTTTGGGAAAAATGTTCCATATAAAAGTTATAGAGTTTCGAGGGGGACATAAGATCGTGACTTATAGAATTGCTTCTGAGTGGCATTTTTCGAAGTCATTTCGAGATCAACACAATTTTTTTAAACAAAACTACTTTATGTTGTTTTTATACTGATTTTTCGTAATATTTGGCACAATAAGTTATAAGAGTAGGATGGCCAAAAAGTGAAATATATAGTTTACAAGATATTTTATACTTTTGTTTGACATAATCTTACATGAACTATGAAATATCTCGTAAAATATTAATTTTCTGATCTTACCTCAATACTTTTATGCACAAAATAATGAAAGAAATTAATTGATGTAAAGAAAACACCTAATTGATATTTGAGGCTTTCGAGGTGTATATGAAAACTAGTAGGATCAGGCTGTTCCTCCCTGTTAAAGTGAGTTAGAATGTTCATGAAACGTTGGAATCAAACAAAAAGTTTATGCGGTTCAAATCCGAAAACCAATTCTAAAAACACATAATTGTTTTCAAGAAAGGTACATAAATTGCAACTAGCAGCTACATATTTAATGATTTGCGTGTGCGTGTAACGTGTATACGACAGGAATAAGGACCTTATGGCTCGTTCAAGAATGCAGAAGTTACATTCATTATTAACATATTATCATCATTCTTACAAACACATGGCAGAGAGGATTTGGAGTCAATAAATACTGTGAACGTGAGCCATAGGGTTCTCATTCCTGTTCCATACACGCACACACAAGCACATACACACACGCTTACATGTGATTTCAAACATCAATGCGACATTCTTGAACAAAATTGCAGCGACTCGAATTGATGAAGCTGGCAGACACACATTAAATCATAATTTATCGCTAAAAAATTGACTTTATTCAGGTTGACATCAGCGAAAAATTATCGTATCGAGTTCCGCCAAAGCTCATTTTAAAGAGAAAAGTTTGAACTTACGCACTTTTTATCCGATTGAGCTATGTTCACTGATTCATTTTGTGTAATTCAGAAAAATAGACCTTCGATTAATCAGTTTTGCAGGTTCTCACTTTGTCATCCGCCATTGCAAAACGGATCATTCTACGTAATCAACACTAAAATTTTCTCAAACAGACTTCAAGTTTTATTTTTATGTTTCGCATTTTTGTGAAACACTTTGATATTATAATTATTAGCGGCGTTATAGATATTTGAAGTTTTACAATTTTTTTCTATTTTTTTACTGTGCAATTTTTTAGAGTTATATATATACAGGGTGATTCAAAACAACCTGATGTCCTTGAAATGTCATATTCTTGAACGTATTCTGAGACGACTTTTCCTTTTGCAAAATTTTGTCCGAAGCTTAGTTTTTGAGTTATAATTGAAAAAAGTTAGCGAATTACGAGTCCGATACAACGGACAGGCAAGGACGGCGCAACGCGTCGCGAGACTAATATGGCCTCACACTTCCCTAGACAGTCGAATATTATTGACACAAAATATTTGATATTGATTTTTTGAAGTTTATTGAATTATTATTGCAGTTTCTAAACAATATTTTACGATATTTTATAATATTATTTATCATCTAAGAGAGTTATAACGTAACGCTTTAGACTAAAAGTACTCTGCGTTGATACCTACTGCGTAGCAAATAAACTAGAAATAGACGAATGAAAAACGAAGTAGTAATCGTAATTTGATTAAAGATTCTTATCTTTAAGAAAATCGACGCATTTTTATTCCTTTATGCAGATCGTTCATCACGTAATACAAATGCGTCCATTTTTTTAAAGATAAGAATATTTAATCAAATTACGATTACTACTTCGTTTTTCATTCGTCTATTTCTAATTTATTTTCCACTTAATGTAAAATTCGCATTTGAATATTTTAGTCTCAAGCGTTACGTTATAGCTCTCCTAGATAATGAATAATATTGTAAAATATTGTTTAGAAACTGCAATAATAATTCAATAAACTTCAGAGAATTAATATCAAATATTGTGTCAATAATATTGACTGTCTAGGGAAGTGTAAGGCTATATTAGTCTCGCGACGCGTTGCGCCGTCCCTGCCTGCCCGTTGTATCAGACTCGTAATTCGCTAACTTTTTTCAATTATAACTCAAAAACTAAGCTTCGGACAAAATTTTGCAAAAGGAAAAATCGTCTCAGAATTCGTTCATGAATATGACATTTCAAGGACATCAGGTTGTTTTGAATCACCCTGTATACAGGGTGTCCGGTAATAGTCGCATCAACCGTCGTGTGCAGATTCCTGGGATCAAGTACTCTGCGTTGATACCACTGCTT